>NC_086197.1:78603807-78628807 GCF_035770615.1 Melospiza melodia melodia
GGTTTACAATATTATACATATTTTGAATTTAATACTTAAACTAAATTGAGATTTTCACTATGATTTAGAATAAGAAGATTAGCAAAGTATACTGCATAGGCTGCCTTCTTAAATTGTATTAATTTTACTACCTTTTCTCCCTTTTGTGTCTGATTTAGAATGCAGTGCGTCATAATCTTAGCCTGCACAAGTGTTTTGTTCGAGTCGAAAATGTTAAAGGAGCAGTGTGGACAGTGGATGAAGTAGAGTATCAGAAGAGAAGGTCACAAAAGATAACAGGGTACGTTGGTGTTTGGTTTTGTTCAACTCAGTTGTTCTGTAATTCTGTAACCTGAGTGAGTCCTCTGTGTACTACAACCTGACAGACAAAGCGAGCACTTATGTGGAGAATACATAGCGAGCTAATAGCTATGCTGCTGCATTCTCTTCAGTGAGCTAACAGTTATTTCATTTTTGTGTAAACGCTGTTTTCTGTGCATTCTTTGCCTGCCTGACTTCCCCACGTAGTTTGCTGCAAGGAGAGCGATAATGGTTTTGTTTTTTCCTCTGTATTTCACCATATGTTTGTCATTTTAATTCCATCTACCGTAAGTTGTCCTACTATATATTAAAAATAGCCCTGTGTACATATGTTGCCCATGTGTTAAGAGTTTCATATGCACTTGTTTTTACTGTAAACCTTTGACAAAAGTGGGAGTTGTTCAAGGTCAGTTTGGAATATAGGTATCATACACTACAGTACTGACCTCAAAAATATCTTCTTGATGAGGGTAGTATTCATGAGAAGCCTTCACAGGAGGACCTTTGGCATGCTTACTGCCCTACTTTCAAATTAATCCCATGTCAGTATGACTGGTTCTGTGGATGCTTTTTATTCCTTGAGAGTATATAATTAGTTTTGATAAAGCCATTCAGATAAAACCAAAGGTGCAGAGACAAGAGCCAGAGGTTTTTCTTTGCAGGAAGGTATTCTATTTCTGTAATGCATCTGTTTGTAGACAGTGACCCACATGACCTCTAGAGTCATACTCTGCACTAATTTTATTGAAAATATAATTATATGGTTATCTAGCATATAGCATTTAATCTATATGCTATATGGTAGCATATATGGTATGTTTGATTTGCTGGAAACTAATTGATCCACTGTATTGTTCACATACAGTTATTTATACATTATTGTAGCCTCATTTTTTTGTGAGGGAAGAGTAAGATCTTTTTTATTCAACACTCTTGTGTAGTTATATTTAACATAGTAACAGTGTACCCGTGTTAGTTCAGAAAACCGAAACCAAAAACAGCAAGAGAGATGTAGCAAATGTAGCAGAGACAGATGTTCTACAAATTTTAAACCTATTTCTGTTAAATTCTTTCAGTGAGATGAAAACCCTTGTGCTCTTGTAGCAAATTTTCACGTGGGCCTTATTATAACAAGAGTTTTGCTTTTCTGATGCAAGTAAATCAGTGTTCTAACAGGTTGAGCTCCTTCTCTCCCAACTTCATTTCATTTTTCTTTCCTAAACTCTGGTCTTCTGAGCTGACAAACCAATCCATTAACCCAATGAACCAGACAGGATGTCTGCTTGTTTTTAAACTTTGAAAAATCGTTTATTTTCAGAAGCCCAACGTTAGTGAAAAACATACCCACCAGCTTAGGCTATGGAGCAGCTCTTAATGCAAGCTTGCAGGTAAAAAATATGAAATAATTCTTTCTTGTACACACTGTCTATCTTCTTATGTGTGACGTATTTTATTTCTGCTTATACATTGGTATAGAATTACCTGGTATGTTTATGTGGACTTGATGGTCATTCTATATAACTGGGTTTATCAGCCAAGTAAGTTGTGTTACCTAGCACTGCAAGTAGTAGTTCTTATTCGTGCTACTTTTGATGTGAAGAAGCAAGAAGGACACCCTGTGGCAAAATCTGGAACATTCAGTTTTGCTGCAAATGTTAGATTGATAGAAGCTTTTGCAAATGCATGTGGATATGCATTAATATTTATCCAAGCTGTCATAAATGATTTCACATCATAGTGTTGGGGAACATGGTGCTCATGGCAAAAACTTTAAAGTTTAATTATAATATATAATTTTTATGCAGAAGAGGCAAATGTCAGGACTTTTTTATTTTGATTTAAGTTCTGGTCATTTTTTAAAGTATAGCAGCTGCCTGCATTATAAAGGAGCCATACATTGTGTGGAAGGGCAAAGGGGTTAAGTGTAATTCAAAGTCAAAAAATGATGTAAAACCAGAAAGTGCCATGAATATCAGAACATAATTAATAATGGAAAATCATGAAACCTAAGCAAAAGAAAGAGTAAACCAGAAGTAGAAATGCTGCTATTTACAGAATGTGAAAATAATTGGAAATGCACAAAATTCTTCTGACCACTTCAACAAATACTCAAAATGAGCTGTTCTGTGTGTGTATATTCCTAAATGTTCATACATGTAAGAGTGCTATGTATATGTATGGGCTAATAATTTGGTTTTACTTTTCCTTTTGGTAGGCTGCGCTGGCAGAGAGCAGTTTACCATTGCTAAGTAACCCGGGACTGATAAATAACGCATCCAGTGGCTTACTGCAGGCAGTCCATGAAGATCTCAATGGTTCGCTGGATCACATTGACAGTAATGGAAACAGCAGTCCAGGCTGCTCTCCTCAGCCTCACATGTAAGTGCAGTCAGCTCTCTTTCAGGAAAAAATGCCTAAGACACAGTATTATTCAAAAGAGCTTTGAAAGGTGGTAAGTGAAACATCTGGAGCTATATATTTGAAACTAAACATTTATATTAAAACATTTAAATAGATGAGTCTTCATTTACTTTGTAGTGATTGCTATAAGCTTTTTTTTTTTTTTTTTTTTTAAACCTCATCAATTTGCTTGCAAGCTCTGAACGTAATGGGAGGCTGATCTGTGTGGTCATTTTCAGAGCCTGGTTTGTAAGGAATAGACAGAATGTTCATACTGGAATTAGTTGGGATTTTAACTATGACTCTCTGAACCATTTATGAACTGTAGTAGAGATATTGCCCGTTTATACAAACCATAAAATGCAAAGTTTAACTGTTGCCCACAGTTTACATAGAAGCCAGTAAAGTGTAACTTTTTGCCTGTCATATAAATCAGTGTAATTACGTATTCAAGTTTAATTACTGGTGCGTCTGTATTGGCAAGGTTTATATGTTATATTTTATGCAAGACTACGATTCCTATTAATATTTAGCAGCTAACTATATCATTAATTACTCTAAATTCTTTCCCCTACCATCTTTTTAATGGAGCTGAGAGAGTGGAAGTATTAAAAATTGATGTATTGTGGATTTCAGAAATGTGTCTGAAGCTTTAGAAATGCCTGGCCTTAATCAGTGGTGTCAAACATGGCAGTTTCTTGTTTACTAAATAGTAAAACATGTATCTTGGAGGTATTGTTTCCCAGGTTATTTATATAATAATTAGCGGTGTGATATGTAAGTAGACATTGTTTTAAGTCTACTGTAAGATGATTTTTAAGTGTATCTAAGATGATGTCTTTTTTTTAGTGTTTTAAAAAGCTGATCTCATTTGCCTTTTTTAATTCCATTTTCTCTTCCCATTTTAAATGTTCATTTTAATTGCTAGAGTGAGATATTTAACAGTAAGAGTAATTGAGACCAGACTGCCTTTTTTACTTATGCTCTGATGTGGTAAGAATCCATTTTGATCTGACCTTTTTTAGAAAAAATATTTTACTGATTTTTTTCTTCTTTTGTTTGGCATGTTAATATATCTGTGATCACATAGAAATGTTTATTGTCATGCATTTAATTGTTTTATTGCACATTTATTCTACTTGCCTTTGAAAATAATACACTGTGAACATTCATATATTTTATCAGGTTCCAAACCATTACTTTTTCAAAATGGAAAAATTTGTCTTTTGGAAGTGTCTTTAGATGTATTAAATAATACAAAAGAAGTAATAAAACTTGAAGTAGAAAGAACATGAATATATGCTCTTGAGAGTAACACTACTCTAAAACAAGTAAAGTGAGCAATCAGACAAAAGTTTTTATATCCCATGCTTGATGCTATCAACCATGCAGTGGGTAGCTTGAGGCCTTTTACTTTTAGCAGTTCTCCTGAGTATGCTAATGCTCTCTTCCTGTATAAAATGCCAAGACAATAAAACTTTAAAGAGCAAACAAGAGTTAGATCATGTGTGTTAAAAACAGCTACTTTACAGAAAAGAATGACACTTGCTATTAAAGTTGTTTTGTAGGTGTTAGGCAGATCTGTTTACATATCCTATGTTCTGTCTGCCATTCTGCTGGATAAACTGTGATATCTGTGCATATGATTATGTAGATATGGCTACATTTATAGCTGTGTTTATAGCTGAAATAGTGCATATTGAAGTAATTCTTGCCTATAACAAAGCCAAATACCCTAAGTTGCACCCTAACTCAAGATTGAACCTTCCTCTCTCATTTTTATGATGTCATTTGTCAAAATAGGCATTTTCAGGACTTGCTATGTTGATTCCTTTGAAACTTGTGAGGACATATTGCTCAGTTCTTTATAGACTGAAGCAGCAATATGTAAATGCCTGAGACACAACTGGAGAAAGAATCTATGCACTTTCATCCCATGCAGCAAACTTGGTGCAAGAAGTCTGGGCTTCTGTGAGACCGAGAGCCATCAGACAAAAGATGCATCTAGATGCCCACTCACTTGTGATGTGACATTTTTTCCGTTTCTTTGGGGGGAAAAAAGGGAATGAATGCAATCTGCAAGGAAAGACCAGGGTAGGGAGAAGCTTGCATGAGAGGCAGAGGAGCAAGGAAGAAGAGACCTCTTCCTTGCCTCCATGACCACATTGGTCAGGGATCCTCATTTTTGTTACATAAGAAAATGAGAAAATAGTATAGGTAAAGTAAAACAGAAGTAAAACAAGTGAGGGATATGGCAAACAACGAAGACACAATTTAAATTTTGCATTGCCCACACATAACATAATCTCTTTTTTCTTTTTTTTAACTGAAAAATAATTAATGAACTAGTCAAAAAAAAAAGATATTTTACTGTCACAAGCACCTACTTACTTTTAGTCTCCTGAGAAGGTTCATCCAGGAAGTGTGGGTTTTTGTCCCTTAGAGAAGGGTTCTTGAGGTCTGATAATTACTACACTCACCTATAAATTTGGAGGCTCTGTTAATCTCCAAGCAGATTAACATCTCCCATCTCCTGATTCCCAGGAGGCGGCAGAAGCCACAACAGGAGGTGTATGCTGAGCAGTGTTGCCTGCCATCTTGTAGGGGACACATGCAGGAACAATGGAGCAAGGTATTAGAGAAGGAGGCAAGAAGTTGTGTGCAATTTAGAGATCAAGGCATTCAATTGGGAAGGTGCATTGGATTCTAGACAAGCTTCTAGAGAGAGTCATTTGTTTGGTATTTCAGCAGCAAATGCAAAACGAGTCCCAGTGACAAAGTCAAGCATCTTAGTTGGGTATTTGGTTGTTAAAATTGTACTGACTATCATTTTATCAGATATGATAAAACCACATGATAGCATAACTGTCTTATTTTGGGATGATCATATTAATGTTTTAGCATATTTTGTGTGTATGTGCAGAAGTCAATGTATCTGTGGTTGAGCATTGGGACATTATTAGACACATTGATTTCTGTTACTATAGTGCCTGTGCTACTGGGTGTCAGAAAGTGGGGAAATTGTTTCAGTTCTTGGATATGAACCTAGTACTTCACATCTGGTTTTGAAGAGACACAGTAGTAAGAGTAGTTAGAGTCATTAATTTACCCATCTGTGACGAGGTATCTTAACACAGGCAGACAAAACGACCTGCTTAGCAAATAGTCTCTGTTCATTGACTAGAGAAAGACAGCAGGTCTATAACTTCGAGTAACTGTATCACACTTCAGCGCTTGTTAAGTGCAGTGAGTCCATCCAGTGTATTCAGGGCACTTTAAGACCTCCAAAATTTTGGCCTCAGGTAATGAAATATAATCTACTCCATTTTTTATGCTTTTGAATACTTAAAAATACCACAGTAAGTTGTAGGTGTTTAACCATGGCCTAGTAGCTGGGATAACGCTTATATTAATAATTGCATAAAGCATCTGAAATTTTATTCTGTCTGCCTCCCAGTTTCCTTTCTCCATCTGACAAAAGGTGGCAATTCCATAGTCCAGGATGCAGCATATGAGTAGTGGAATCTTAAGTCCTAGATTTTCTTTCTGTATTTCAGCAGTATTAAATCCAAGTTCTGTCTTTGACTGGCCTTCAAAACTGATTCCTGGTGTGTAGGCTCTGAGTGCTTCCTTGACATAAATCTTCACTGAGAAAATGTGTTACTTATTGTGGGCATATGCGTTCTGTTCAAAATTTAAATTTCTTCTAAGATCAGTTGTCGAGAATCAATATCAGGCAATTGTATTTTAAGTCAATGCTTAAGACTGTTTCTTCTTTCATTATTTCAACATGGACTGCTTCTCTGAACTTATTGTGAGTTAGAGCTGATAAGCAACAGGTTTCAAAGCAACAAACAGAACTGAAGATGTTTAATGCACAAAGATTCATTATTTATGTAAAACTATGTGCTGTTAATCTTGCATAACAATTGTACATGGATGTAACTGTAAGTTCCACAGTACACGTCTTTGGAGTATAAATGCAGAATTCTGAACTAAAGAAAACAAATCCAAACAAGTACAGTTAAAGGTGGGTTGTGGGAAAAAAAGTTTTAGTATTCCTGTAGTAACAACAGTACTGGAGGCATGGGGTGATGCTTAGGAACAATAATGACAGTTCATGCGTTACTGAAAACACAACTTCTTTTTAACCTGTATGTAATAGCCAGCATACTGCTGAAGAGCTTTGGTTGGATTTGAAGGTCAGTTCTTTCAGAAGTAATAAATTTATATTTTTAAATGAAGATCAGGATCGTAGTGAAATCAACTTTGTGCTATTACTTTTCCTGTCTCTATTATACATCCAAGAGTTCTCACTCTTGAGGATGGCAAATAAGGGATGAAAATCAAGTTCAGCTATTTTTCTGGTGTTTGTCTCTGCATTTGTACTAGACTGATTACACTTCAGTGATTATTGCAACTGGCACAGACCTGGGTGTTTTATCACCAGAATGTTTAGCACATCACTAGCTCCTATGGTCATGGCAAATGCATCATGCAAAATGGCACTTTGCTTCATTGTATGATCCTGGTTGGGGGGGGAGGTACAATTTTAATCTGCAAAACTCTTCATAGCAGTTGAGGAGACTGAAAGAAATTGGTCATGAGAAAACAAGGAAAATGGCAGACTGAGAAAATGTAGTCTTACCATAGGAAACAATGGGGTGATTATACCATTCCATTAAAACTCACTGCAGTTCATTAAATAAGGAATGGAAGGAGTAAGAAAATGTGATAGGGTAAACAGATATCCCTCTGGTGAGATTTTGAGGAAGGGGCTTGTAATCATGGACGTCTCCCTGCTCACTCTGTGAGAATACAGACGGACAATGCAATTAAACTCATTCCAACCGATTGACCGAAATAATCTAGTTCCTAACAGCAGATCCAGAATCCTGGAGTTAACGCCATTCTGATTTTTAGAATTTTAGTTGTTGACAGCTTTTTTAGAAAAGTGAAAACAAGAAATTAGATTTTAGAGTTGCTTCTCAAAAAGTGAGTTCACACATCATCTCCTATACGAGTCTTTATGTTCTGCTATTGTAGTGGTAGTACCTTACACGGGAATTGTTTGAAGCCAAATGTCAAGACACACATATATTCCATGAACTTTAAAGCTGTTTCTAGAAAATGTTATGGTAGGTTGTTATGAGAAAGGATAACTTTTGTCCAAATGAGCAAGAGTAATAGTCAATCTTAAAAAAAAGAAATAAAAAGGAAAAAAAATCTTATGCAGTGTAGTCCTTCGTCTTCGATTTTGTGTGGAAAAAGTGAATTCCAAGCATCTGTGGTTTCAGTCACCTTTTCTTTTTATTCTCCTGTTGTTCCCAACCCTTCTCCTTTACTTTTTCTCACTCTTGCCCTGACTGGATCATTTCTCTCTGCAGTTCTATCTGCATAATCATCAAACTTGTTATTTTTTTTTCAAACTTTTTTATCTTTAAATTTTATTCCCAGAGGCAAATATGATTATTCTGCTCTAAGATCATTTACTTTTGAGGTGCTTCAGTTTGAAAGCGTTCCATTGTCAGGTCGTTCCCATATCTGATTATTCTAGTCCCCCACTGTTAAGCTTTCACACCACTTACAGTAGGTTACCTATCATTCCAGTTTTAATCCCTTTCATTCCCTTGTTTCTTTAACTTCATAATGTTATAATGTTCCAATCCCCTGTCTTTCCTTCTTCCTTTTTTTTTTTTTTTTTTTTTTTTTTTTTTTGTTATCGTTTCATTGTCCCATTTCATGATCTCTTTGCATTTACCTTGGAGGCTTGTTCTGTTCTAGGGGACTGCTATGATCCAAGTCTCTTGTTCATTGTATAAGACTTGACATAGTGTATAAGAAAATAAACTCGCGAAACACATCAATTAACAGGGATGTAACAAGCATTATTAAATAGGTGAGAAGCATGTAATTGAGCAGATGAATGTGGTAGCAATTGCAGAATTTCTGGGTATCCTTGTTCATCAAAAATGTTTCACCTAATCACATGATATTTTAATGCCTGTATAATTTAATTTCACACATTTTTATTCATAAATCTAACATAAGGATGATAATGGGCATAGAGACTTTGTGACAACAATTGACTTTTATTTTTATATGAAAAGAGGAACAGCTACAAAATGGGACCTTAAAGGTTATACCTTTTGTCTGAGCATATTCCCATTGAAAGAAGTTCTGTTGTGAGAATATGCAGTGAAATAATTTTGGCTTTTGGAAAAATAAGCAATGGTGTTTTGATTAATAATGTTTTTCACCATTCTCATTGAAACAACTTTTCTCTTGAATGTTTTCCTAAATATTTATATTCTCCTTTTTAAATTTTTATTTTACATTACTTTACTTTTTAGTTCGTTTGTCCTCTATTTTTGCTTCTGTTCATCAATTTACTTATTTTCCAACACTGATGGTCCAGTTCTTTATCATTTCATCTCTAACTTCTTAAATGTTATATGTCTTACTTTTGATCAGAAGTTGCTATTTCTTTTTTACATTATTCCAGCCCCAGTTGTTGCACTTCTAGAGTACATTCCCAATGCTCTTAACAAAAAGATCACTCCAGAGATACAGTGCCTTCAGCTGAAAAGAGTCAGATCCCCATAGCATGGCTTATAGACTCCTGTGGGACTTCACAGAATCTTTTTGGAAGCTGTCTTGCTGAAAACTTTGTGGTACTGCTATCATGAATTCTCAGTCTATGGACAAGATACTTCTATTTTTCACATAAAAGGTCTGTATAAGAAAAGGCAGCATCCTAAGTGTTGTTGCAGATGTTAAAAATTTGTTTGACATTGCACAACTAAATTTCTCTGCAAACTCCTAATATTGGTCCATAAGAGAATCTTGTCTTTGCACAATGCAAAAGCTGAAATGACAGTGCTGTTAAAGTGTATTTCTAAAACTGCACAGACAGTAACAAATTTTATACACTATTGATGATTGCATTTTTTTAATAACTGTGATATTGTAAGCCAAAATTTTTGAAAGTGGACTCTCTAAATACAATTTCCTAAATACATGTGCCCAAAATGTGTCTTTAAACTTATCTATCACATGAAAAGTCAAATAAAAACATACAATTATATCCAATTCATAACACTTATACCAGTAGTTTAAATTATGATCCATAAATCCAAGCATTCCTTGAAAAATGTAGGACATTAGGCTGAGAAAGTATTATTTGACTATTGCTTAATCTTTAGTGTTAATAGAAAACTAGAGACTTTACACATTTTAAAAGACTAAAAATTCCCATTCAGGGTTGGTTTTTTGTAAGACTTTATAGAAAGACTTCATCACGTGTGAAACCCATGTGTAGGTCATGGTAAAGTTACTAAATCTCAAAATGGCTAAAGACATGATTATACCTGGTAAAGTCCATTTGCAAAGGCAAACTTCCCAATCTTCTGGTGAAGTGCAGTTGCGTCTAAAAAAAGCCTTTGATTTACATCAGTGCTGGGAATGCACATGTGTGATACAACCCTGATGTAATTTCTCTTAGGGTTCAAACTGCAAGTATTCTGGTGATTTTCTCCAAATGAGCAGCAACATTGAAAGTGTACCTTAAATGAGCTGAATGTATCCAGTCATCTCCCTCCTATACCAAGTTTTTACCAAGTTCATTGTTCCACTGTTGCCATTGCTAAAGATTTAAGGATGTTGCAGGATCTTTGTATGATTGCGACCACTCCACTGATGCTTTTTGAAGACTTTATTAAGCTTCTGATTGAGATGGGTAAGGGGATATGTTTATTTGATGCTGTGCTATGCTATAATAGTAGTAGTCTGGGTAATTAGGGACTTCCCCCAAAACTGATTTTTATTTCTCTTCATGTTTTTCTTCCTTCTCTTCATTCCTTGCAAATTTGGCATTATCAGACATCATAGCTGAAAAAAATGACCTCAGAGGTTTTATCTCCTCTTGCTCTAAGAACACAGGAGATAAGAGTCATGTTGTGGGCAACCATTTATTACAATTCCTCTCCTAAAACTATCATAGTCCATCTCAAATTTCAAAGACATTGTGAAACTTCATTCTTTTGATGATTATAAGCCATATTCCAATTTCCAGGCTAAATATATTCCAATTTAGTTTCACGGATATGGGTTTTAGTTTACAGAGTCTTTTTTACTCTTCCTCACATTTCACCAATGTATTCTAGAGAGCACAGTGTGAGCCTTGACTCTATTTTGTAGACCAAACAGACTGTTTCTGATAGATCAGGCTGTCCATTTTCCTCGTGTCTATAAGCCATTCCATAAAAAGACTCAGTTTGGATTTAGTTATGGTGGGTAGGTATTAACAGGTTTTTTTGAAGAATTCCAGATGTGCTTGTATGTAATGTGTTTCTTCTTTGTTTTGTTCCTGTTGGGGAAAAGCTTATTTCAGCTATATTCAGCTAAACTGTTATGGTTTCTTTTAATATACACTATTATGGATGGATTGAGGGGCCTGTTGTGGGAAGTGCTGTACAAAGGCAAAACAAAAAGGGTTGTCAAATCCCTACCCCAAACTCTAGTCTCTAGGTAGTAATTGAATTGCTTGGGTTTTGAGAAGGACCTTCAGATGCAGTTTGAATAGAAGGTGTATATCACTTACAGTTCTGTCCCCCTGTAGAACAAGTAGTTTTCTGTAACTATCATGCGCTTTGATTCATAACATTATGACAGAAATAATAATGTGTTTGTATCTATCTGGAGCTACTGGAAGTACAATTTAAACCATATATATATATTTATTTTGTAGGAAGATATATATGGGTGTATTAATGGCAATTGTATGGGACTGTATATATTTCATTCGCCAGGAATACCCTGCCCTATGAAGCTGAAATCTGTGTTAAGCATAGGCCAAAGTACATGATTAAGAGGCAGGATATGTTAATCTAGGCTCTGTGATATCTCAGATATTTCCTAATCAGCTCAGTCTGCAGGCAGACTGTGTTTTGTTTGCTTGCAGAAATGATACAGGTATAGCATATTCATCCGACACGTTGCTCTCCACATCTAAATAGTAAATCTGCAATAGTATAGAAATGGGAAACATGATATTCATATGCTAATATGAATATTCATATGTTAACAGTTTGGTGAAATGTTCTGAAAAAAGTTAGAATGACTGGATGCAGTCTTTCCTAATACTAGAGGCTGGTGACAAATATGTGCTGACAAAGGTATGTGGCTGTTGAGAGCATGCTTAACAGGAATGTTACAAGCTCTGTCTTCCACAGAGTTCTTTTGCTTGGTCTTTTCTGAAGACTGGGGAAAGACTAAAAACACTCTTTTTAGTGAGAAGAGAGGAACTAGGTGGGAAATGATGACAGCTTTTAGAACACAGTTCAGAGAAGATGGGAAAGAACTTGTCCATTGAGAATGGGACAAGAAATAATTGACTGGTATTTTGGCAAGAACAGTTAGGATGGACACCAGAAAAAAAACACCTTTCAGAATTTAGGATAATAAAGTGCTGATAATGTGTACCAGCACAGAAAGTCTTTAGAACCACTGATACTGGAAGCTTCTAAGAATAAATTCAAGTAGTCAAAAGTGATTTAACTATAAATGATCCTACTTTGGGGTAGGGAAAGTAAATTAAGAGACTTTATGATCTCTTGAAGTTCCTTCTAACCCTGTTTCCTTTTATCCGTATCATAAATCTTGAAAAAGTAGGGACTTTTTCATGTATGCCACATTTTACAAAGGTAGCTGAATTGTCCATATCCATTTATTTTGTAATTTGAAACAGCTATCATTGCAAAATTCTTTTAAGTACTCTTATTTTTATGATCAAATTGAAAGTTGGCCTCGCAGAGCCAACATAGTGAGCATAAAATTCAGTTAATATGAGAAATGTCAGCAAGAGTAGTGCAGAAAGTCCTTAACAGGCCAGTTTGACCCAATTGTCTGTGTTGAGTGTGGTGTCTGGTTCTACTTGTTAAATACTACTATCAGCAAAAAAAACCACAGCTGAAGAGCTGGCCTTTCTCCAGGCTTGTTCTAGTAGACTAAGCTAGGCCAGCGGTCTTGGGAATCCAGAGAGGTCCCAGCTGACTGGAAGCTGGTGAATGTCATCCCAATTTCCTAGAAAGGCAAGAAAGAGGACCCTGGAAACTGCAGGCCTGTAGGTCTCAATTCAGTGTCTTGCAAAATCATGGAAGACCTTATTCTGGAAAATATTGAAGAAAAAAAAAAAAGAGAAAAAGAGAAGGACAACTCAATCACTGGTCAGAGCCAGCACAGCTTCATGAGTGGGAAGGTCAAGTTGTCAAACCTGATTTCCTTCTATGGCAAGATAATTTGATCTAGGAAAGCCAGTAGATGTGATCTTTTTGGTCTTCAATAAAGTCTTTAATACTGTCTCTGACAGGATCCTTCTGCGCAAAATGTCCAGCACTCAGCTGGATAAACGCTTTATATGATGGGTGAGCAACTGGCTCATGAGTCAGGCACAAAGGGTTACAGGGAAAAGAGTGACATCAGACTGGTGACCTGTCACTAGTGGGGTTCATCAGGGCTCCATCCTTGCCCCTGTGCTCTTCAACGTCCTTGTGAATGACATGGATTCAGGACTGGAAGGGATACCGAGTTTGCCAATGATGCTTAACTTGGAGGAGCTGTCAACTCCCTTGAGGGAGTTGTTCCATATGATTTATCTGATCAGTTCTATGTTTCCCAAGAGTGTTATTGATATAAAAGTTTTCAACAGAAATAGAAAAACAAATTTATATAGCATGTATTTATATTAAAATGTACAAATCCTATATATAGCACAGTCCAATTTCTCCCTCAGCTTTTCCAGGATCATTGAATAGCTTTCCAGATTTTGCATAGAGAATATTTGTTGGTTCTAACCCACAAATAACACTGAGGTACTTAATTGCTGCTGCTAAGTTTCTGTGTAACTGGTACAATTTTTAAAACATCCCAACCGTTAGGCACTACAGAGCATGCCAGATCCACAACCTCTTGTATTGAACTTTGTTGTTTCTGGGCTTGCTATTTTTTATGGTTCTTCAATAACCCCAAAAATATTCACACTGAAATCTCTAGTACTTTGTCACTTTGCTTTGAAATTTTGCCTTAAAAACTTCTGTGCTCTTTCTCCCTAATACTTTTCTTTGTTTAGCATGTTAACTTTAGACGTTTGAACTAGATGCAGTTGACGGGTTGAAAGACTTTAGAGGCCTGTGCCCTAAGCTAATTTCTAGTCAAGTTTTTACTTTCTTGTGGTTCTATCATAGGGAAAATACATTTATTTAGACACCAAAGGGAGCAAACAAATGTCAAGGATGGGAATTTTAGTAAGAGTTGCTAGAATCAGAAAGCTATGTTAATGTTATCTTCTTAGTCAGAACTTGATTCTTAAAAAATTTGATCCTGTAAGAAAGGCTAATTGTAGGTGAGCTTTAAGCTTCATTTGATATTTAAAGAAAGTGTATTCTTAATATGCTATTTTTTCATAAAGGTGTCTTTATCTATGTTCAAAATTTTATATATTAGGGCAAATGGGGTTTCCATATTTATAGTCTTTGCCTTTTCTTTCCAAGTCTAAAAATAATACTGATTTTAAAAGAGAACCCCAAACAATAGACAAAACACCAAGACCTGCTCAATTTAATTATAATTTCATAAGATAAAAAATCCTCTGTATTTTTTCACTGCCCTTTCTAAATCAATGAAATAATTTACTTTGTTAAAGGAAAATGACATTGTCAAATTAAATTGGTCAATTTATACTCTAAAAGTTTTTCTATACAATGCTAATTTTTTTGTAGTAAGCAAAAAAAAAATAACAGAACATGTTTGATTGTTGAGGATTTTTTTAAATTATTTTCAACATTTTTTCCACTCAGACTCCTTACTATAAAGTCAAAATTCTTCAAAAACTTGCTTTGCATATTTTCCTTTTAATTTTGGTATGCCACCAATGGCCATTTTCAGACTTTCCTTCAAAAAGAAACTTTCTGGTTTAACTGTTCCTCATTTGAAGAGAGCCAGTTGATAATTGTATGTGCTTGGGCTGGCCCAAATGGATAGGGCAGGGAGCACCAAGCACCAACTTCAGCCTCTTCAGGATCAAATGTGTTTGTATAAGTCATCCCTGAGTTGGTAAGTGCGTGCATATGCTATAGAAAGGAAAAACAAGAGGTTTGCTCCTAGTGTCCATGAATTAATGGCTAGCTGGCTTCTGCAGTGTGAAGGTCAATATGTGTTAAAACATTTTTCCTTTAGATTAATGATAGATGGCATCTTGGAATTACTGAATACTTAATATTTTAAATAGGATTTAAATATGTAATAATTTTGAAAATCAGAACTCATTAACTGTGTAACATACTGAGGATTTTAGAAACTTCTCTTTTGCAGTTGCATTATGCCCTTTTATTTTTATAATAAATTAGTAGTGTGATAGCTATAAGGATAAAATTATTATAAATCTACCGTAATAAATTAAATAAATATTAAACCTTTAAGTTTAAGACAAAGGTGAATGTGTCCTTTTTCCCATATTTCCATATTTTTAGTACCTCACTATTACTCATATCTCCAAGCCTCTCCTCTTATGCTGGCTTCAGACGCAGCTAAATTAAATTGATTCAAAGTTTCCTCCCACAGGTATGTTTCCCATGCCACAGGTCACTTCTATTCTTTCCTGGATTCTTCTGTATGGTTTTTGGGATGAGTGAGTAATAGCTGGAGGGTAGTCAGGTACATGGATTATAGAAGTTGAAGTGAGGGCCTACTTACAAATACATAAACATTTTTTATATAATTCTTGTCATTTTTCTCTCCTAGTTAGTCTAACATACTAACAGGTTTTGATTCCTCAAGCAGAAGCACCATTGAAAGATTCATAATATATTTCCCAAATGGTTATAGTAGATGGACGTATATGAATAGTTTATTTCCTTTCTTTCGTTTGTCAGCAGTAAATTGATTTTGCCATGAATTGTCAGCTTTGGGGTTTTTTCACAGTTAACTTCACAAATAACTAATCTACATAGGTATATCATGTTGTTATCTCTGTTTATATCTTCAAGGCTATTCATAATTCTTTTCAAAATAGAAATCAAATGTAGGATCTTAGAGACTTGCTGCTAAACTGCCTCTTTGTTGTGATATAATCTTTCATTCTTCATCGAATTACTTTTATTACTGACAAATCTTTGTGTCTACTTTTAGTATGAGTTGGATTTTTGGAAGTTTCTCACGGGAATTTGTGAATTTAAATACGCCCATCTGCTCCCCTTGTTTACTGCAGCATTATTCTTGGAAGGCTCATAGAGCAAGTAAAATTACTGGTGTTACATATACTTGTTATTCCACCTCATTCATCTGATAGAAAAATGTGTGTTTCACATTTGGTTATTCCCCCTTCTCCCCCAACGTTCTGTCAGATGCATTACATATTTTACTTACATCTTCTGTGAATAAACTTCAGAAGCGAAATCATGGCCTTAATGAAGTCAAGGGGAATTTTCCCATTGACTTAAATGAGATCTGGAGTTCATCCAAGGAAACTTTTTGTCTTTATATCTTTGGCTTTCCCTCATTTCTTATTCTACTTTCAGTCGCTCCGAATCATTCCTAATCTCCTTCTGATATTTCCTGTAACTTCTTACAGTCTCATTTCTCAATTTCAGTTTCTCAAAATATTTTCATCTTTGTTTTCCCTTTTTTTTTTCTTTTTTCTAAATAAGACAAGAAGCTCTCCCAGATCTGAAATCTTTCATTTGGTCTTTGAAACTTCTTTACACTCTTACTACTCTATAACATTAGCAAAATCACCAATGTTGAAATTCAGAATAGTTTTATCCATGCAAATACAAGCAAGAAATATTTTCTCATTTATTCTCTCTGTTTATGTCAAGACTAATTGGATATGGCCTGTTAACCAATAAGTTAGTAAGTTTTTTTTAAAGACTTGAGTTTTGTTTTTCTTGCTAATATAAGTGTAATGTCTTAATATTTTCTGCTGTCTATATTCCCCTAAACCCCAAAAGGTATAGATAAAATCACCTTTTTTTTTCCTTTTTTCTCTTTTTACTCTTTCTTCATTAAAGAGCCCTCTTAGAACTTCCTTTCCAGACACCCTACATAGCTTGTGGCATATTCCTCTCTTTAAGATAGCACTGTGTTTTCTTTTAGTTCAGATTTTCAGGTAATAATGAGTATCTTCCTGCTGCCCCATTCCCCTCTGATATTAGACATACATAGGCACTCATATACAGAGTAGCTTTCCTCTGCTATTTTCATGCTAGATCGTCACATCCAGTTATTACTTGTTCTTGACTTTTACTCTAGTCTTACATTTGCAATACCTAGGTATTCTCTGATTTCTCCTGGAGTGCTGAATATTCTGGGACCCATCCTATTAACATCTTATATGATGCAGGATGGATGTCTTTCTCATTAGGTTTGCACATGGTATCAAATTAGGAGAACAGTCAATATGCATAAGGGTAAGATGGCCATTGAGAGGCTGGGTGTGCTACCCATGTATGGGCTGAAGGACTTGGCCAAGAGGAGCTTTTTGAAATGCCATGCCTTGCACCAAGGAAGGAAAATCCCCATCTGAGTCCAGTTTTGGCACCTCAAATTTAAGAATTACAGCAGTAAACTGGGGCGAGTTCAGCCAAAATCTACATACATGGTCAGAAGAAGAAGCAGTTGCCTTCTGGGGAGAGCCAGAGAGAGCTGAACTAGATCAGCCTGGAGAAGAGGGGGCTTTGAGGAGACCTGACTCTCAGTACCTATAGGAAGATAAGCAAGAAGATGGAAGCAGGCTCTTTATTTTGGTGGTAGAATGAGAGACAGAGGGCATAAGTTAAAATGAATATTTCCAACTGGACATAAAGAAATATGGATATATGGCCTCTTTCCTTATGAGGACAGTGAGGCAGTGGATGGGGCAGTTGACAAGCAAGTTGTATAGTCCATATCCTCTAAGGTTTTCCAAACGTGACTGGATAAAATTCCAAGCCTTCCTGTTGTGACCTTCTGTCTGTGCCTTCTTTAGGCAGCAGGTTCACCTAGAGAGCCCTTAAACTGCATTACCCAGTGATCCTAGCATGAGTGTTCTTTAAAACAACCACTGAGAGAGTGGGCAGAAGCAATGTAGCAATTTTAGCAATCAGGTGTAAGGAGAAAGATGTTCTGGATTTTGTTTTACAGATACTAGTAAAGTCATATCAGGTGCTCACAAAAGGGATGGATCTTGATGCAACAATAACTGAATTTACATCTTTTTTAAGTTATTAAAAAAAAGAAAAGTTGTACTTGCAAGACCAGTTTTATGCAGTTGGTAACTATGCGGTTTGTGATTATTATTTTTCTTTACCCCTGCTCCAAGGGACTTAGCTCCCTTTTATTCTAATGTAGTTGATGGGAGGGCATGAAGAGCACTAGCTGCTTCTACACTGACTGCTAAAATTTTATCAACAGATACTATAAAGAAGAAAGTCTAGTTTAGAGGTTGTAAAAGCAATAATTGACTTACACAAACTCATTCATTCTTGCTTCTACCTTTCTTGATGTGCCAGAGGCACTTTGTGACCATTGATCATTAATTCCATCTTATGCCATCTCCTCTAGCAATGAACTAAAGACAAACTTTAGTGGCCTAATTACCTTTTCCTATGAACTTTTATCTCCTGTCAGCATCTGCAGCAGTGCCTGCCAGTTAGGACTGTTTGTTGCCTCTGTTTTCTATTGCCAAGTCAATGCAACTCCCAACTCCCCCATGGTAGACTTGAAATCCTTGGTGATGGATAAAATGATAAATATCAAAATAAGTATATTTCAAAGGTATATTTAGTCCTCCAGTGTTGCATTTCAGAAAATAAAAGGATGTTACTTCCATATTTTTTTTTTTTCAAAATGGCTCTCGGAGGGCCCAGGGTGTAAGGGTGTAATTTGAAAGTGGAAGGTTGATAAATCACATCCATAAACACCCCCACTGAAGAGCAGTGCTTCTATAGGATTAGAATTGTATTTCTGGTCTTCTTCCACCAGGATATTGGAGCTTCACTCTCTCCTTAGTGAAATGAGGTAGCACACCCTCAGTTTCCTGTGAAGGGTATGTGACAACAAGACCTTCCTCCCTTTCTTGTTTAAAGCCAGAGATTTGCATATAGGCATTATTTTATCTAGAAATAATGCCACTTCTTCATCATTTCAGTACATGTGATAAATACATGTGGGAAGTATTCTTCAAGGAGCAATAATAATGGATTCTGTGACAGTTGTAGCATATTTAATTACTCGTCTAATACTTTCTTCCTTTCTCAATATTTGGATTAGTATCTCCCTATGTGGCTGTACATATTCACATCAATAAACAGTTCACTTCTACTTAGAAAAAATAATAAACTGTTTATAATAGCGAAAAATTGTGGAAAGACAGAGTAAGAATTAGATAACATGAAAATATTATAGGATTTGAGGATTTGTCCCCATTTTTCTAGCAAAGTATAAATATAAAAATTTTAAATCTGAAATAGTGGAATGGAAAAGAAAGCTTTTCTTTCAATATTGCCATGGGACATCCTGCAGATCTATAGCTATATTGGCAAGATAGATTTCCGGAGGTTATAGTCATTCTTCTCTATTAGGAAAGAGACAGCAAAGAAGTTATACATAATATATTTCAACATGTTAAACTTGGAAAATGCTTAATGCAAAGAAGCCTTTAGAAAGCAAAAATGCTTCAGATAAAAATAAATATTTTAAACTTTTTTACCATATGAAAATATGAAAGCATACACTAATTATTACAGTGGCCACAGAATTATGTGAGCATAGTAGCTCACCTTGTTGGCTTGGACACAAATATTTTCATATTTCTGCAGTTTGAAGAATTCTGTAGCTGTGAATCTTCTCCCAGCATTTACTGGAACCCTTTGTGTAGCTGAATAAGAATTGCACTTGTAGTGCAGGGTGCCCACTACATAAAAGAATTGAGGGCAACTCTTGGTAATAAGCAAAAACATAAATAAAAAATGCAGGTTTCTGATATTAAAAGTTACACTGGAAAAGTGGAGTTCCGTAAAAGCATTTGGTTTCTTTCTTTTCATTACTGAGGCACAGTAATTGTGAACAGTGATAGTGAGTCGATAGTAGAGTTGAAGGAATACCTGCAGACTAACCAATTGGTTTTGAAGATGTAATGTTTGTGGGCTTAAGACTGTCTACAGAATTGTGAGGAAGAATGGATCAAATAGAACATCAGCTGGTTTGAGAAATAGTTAAAGTTGCTACAGAGCTACCTGATTATTTAGTTTATTTTTTTAACTCCTAAGAAACTCTATTTGTTTAATGGACAAACATAAACTCAAAGAAAATCAATGTAGTTTGCCATGACACATATGGCTTAGAAATTTTTCAGTCCCAAAGATTCCCCTGGGAAAATTTTCTTCACCTATGTTTTAGAAAATTCGTCGTCTTTATACACTTCTATATGAAGTCACTTGGAAAGCTGTGAGTCAATAGTATCAAAATTAAAGTCTCACACAAAATAAGCTTGGGAGGGACTTCAAGACATGATGTAATTTATTGCCCTTTGTGTCATGGAATACCAAAGTAAAAAACTCCCTAGTGTTACTAGGTGCCTAAGTCTCCATAGCAATACAAAATACTTTCAGCTGCAACCCAGAAAAAAGATTATCCTTTCATGATTTTAGACTGATTATTGCAACCCCTGAGTGGAATAAAAAGGCACCAAAAGAGCTTAAAAGAATTACATGACTTGTTGCAAATCATATTCTTGGCTACAAAGCTCACAGTAAGCACATTGACCTAGGCAGCTTCTCTCTCTCGACATCTACCACCACTTCAATACAAAGCCAAAAGCAAAGTATTTTCCCTGCCAGTCATTACATTGATTGAACTGCCTAAATCTCTCTGTCGTGATGTCCCACAGCACTTTTTCTTAAATTATTTTAGCAGAAAATTAAAGATTTTAGGTGGATATGGGCAACAATATTTAGACGACCCAGATCTGAATGTGGAGTTTGTTCACTGGGAATCTTAGAGGGGTTGAATCCTGGAATTTTCCTGGCAGCTTTCAGAATTAACCTCTGGACTTCTTTTTCTTTTTATTTTTCACATATACAAATGAGAAATGAACTAATGAACTAATTCTTTTTTTTTTTCCTTCTATAGAATCGCATGAAAGATATACAGGGAAACTTAAATTGTTAAATCTCTTGTTTGGAAGAAGAAAAGGATTACTGTTGTAACACAATGCTGGTGGTTATAAAAGGCATTGTCTGCCTTCATATGTTTTCCAAAGAATAACTGAATCTTTTATTCAAAGCCTAGAATGAGTCCTATTTTACTAAAAAAATCTGAAAATTTTGTAATTATTGATATTTCCTTGTCATTAATTCCCACTGCAGTTTTGCTTTATTTGGTATCCCCTTACGTTAAAGTTGATGTGAAGTGCATCCGCTGTAGAAAATGTGCTATTCATAATTGAGAATATTGTATCAAGTATGTTTTCTTCTTGTTGACACCAGCTCAACTCAATTTAATTAAGAAATCATGTACTTGGTTATATGATCTGGTTGTTTTCTTCTCAGCAACAGCACATGTTCTGATGTTTGGAAGTTGAATGTAACACTTGTTTTGTTGCTGTTGTCTACATTTTAGCAGGGTTTTCATAACCTTTTTACTAAACACATTTTCCCTAGGTAGGATCAGTCTAATCTTCTGCAAAATTCAGAAGACAAGTTCACCTTGTATCAGATGAGTTATTGCCGCCTTTGAGAATTTGGCTTCATCCCTAAATATTTGAAAGTTACTTTACACATTCCTTCCTAGTAGATATTTATCTCTCAGCTGCCTGGCCTGCTATCTTTCTTTTTCCTCTGAAAGCACAGAGCTCTTCTCCAAAAGCCTACAGTCTTCATAAGGCCTTTGTAAGTGTCCAGCAACTGTTACCTGTCTCCTGGCAGTAATTCCAGTTAAATGTTAGAAATGGTGATTTCTTTAAGGATACAGTATGCAGTTGTCATTTGCCAGTTAGTTGCAAGGAATGAGAGAAAAATCCTCACGTGAAGCTGTAAAGCAGGCAGAAGAATGAATGTTTGAGGCAGCCACAGAGAAAGAGGAACGTCATGTTCTGCAATCTATGAGCAAAGAAAAAGCAATGTATTGAGATGAGTAGGCAGATCTGCAAGATATTAGAATCCTTCTTTTATATTAAAAACATCTCTCACAGAGAGTATTATTTTGAAAGTGCTGGGGTACAGGAAAAGTCTTCTTTATAATTGTAGATCCATCAATTGTAGAGAAGGAAATGAGGATGTTCATTTGTTTATATCTTTACCAAAAAGTTCTTTGTATTGATTTAACCTATTTTTCGCTGCTGCTGCTGCTGCATTCATCTCCTTGCTTTCTGTGTGTGACCTTGCATTGTCACCCTGAGCTCAGGCAGTGGTGTATTTTGGCAGTGCTTCTTCAAAGGAGACAGGCATTTTGATGTGGACATTTGGACATGGTGTCACACTTGTACTTGCTAAGAGATGTATCCATCATCCCTTTATTATCCCAGAGTTAGCAGGGACTTACCATACTTCTCACAGATGTGTACCTAACTCCAAGGATGATTTAGGAAAGGCCCAAAAAGATGGGGACTCCAGGCCTCCCCCAAAAACCTGTTTCAGTGTTTCATTGTCTATACTAATTTTTAACTCTAGCATCTGACCCGTTGCTCTTTCTATAGGCTAAGACATCCATTTTTCAGTCTTTCATCATGTAACAGGTTTTTTTTTCCTAATCCTCTAACAGGGTTTTCTCAAGTTGTTGACATCTATGAAATCAATAACAATGTTCTTCATTCTATCTTCATTGTCATTAATAAAAAGTGTTGACTAGTACTGAACACAATTGTTTCATCAAGAAATAATGCTAAACTTTCCTAAAATACAGATTTCAATTATATAGTAGATCAGAAAGTTTTGATCACAAGTCCAAAATCACTAAGCTATGGGTTTTAGAATTTGAGTAGCATATATATTAGTAAGAAGTCATGGAATACAGAAATATTTATTCAGTATTTATGTTTAAATACTCAATACTTCACATGAGAATTTGTTTTTAGCACAATGCTCCCATTGTGTAACAAAATAGTAGTGAAAAAATTTGCAAATAATCACATTTAAACGTATTTCTGTCTGTAAATACACAAATCTTCAAATCTTTTGCCTATGGAAAAGAAAAAGAAAAGGTTTTTTGTTTTCATATGTATCTTCTATAGTCGCTTTCTTAGAACATATATAAAATGCATCTCTAACCAAAGTTCATGCCTGAACTTTGCCTTTCAACCTTTGATTTTGAAAAACAAACTCCAGAGTTGAGAGAAATGTTTGTTTCATGAGCCAATGTGTTATTCCTTGTATTTACTCTTCCAGAAAGAGATGCTTGTATGGCAGTGTTTTATAAAGCTTAGAAAGCTTTCTTAAGCTTCTGGCAGAACAACCTAGGAAATTTATTTCTGTGTGGACATCTGAACTACTTGATTTTTAGTCTTGATTTGCTGTAAATCTGTAGGAGAGTATAGTTGAAAAAAATAAAAAAATTTGTTCATGATTAGCCCTTTAAGATATTAATCCTTCCACAGATTAGTGATCAAATTAATCTTTGAACTGTCCTTGCAAAAATGTGGTCCTCAATACTAAAAAATTACAATACAGGAGGAGCTAATATATTAATGTGTAGTGAATTTTTAATGGCTATTTGTTGTTATCCTGTCTGTTTATACAGTGGCTGCACTCCAACCACTGAAGTGCAATAAGGCAACCTGGACATCACCCTGAAAGGAATTGAATGCATTTGGGGAAAAATTCTCTAGTTAGAACTTCTTAAGCATGGAAACAAAACATAGCAATGAATCATAGAATGATTTGGAATGGAAGGGACATTTAAAGACTGTGTACTCCACCCTCCCTGCCATGGACAGGGATATCCTTCATTGAATTGATGAAAGCCCCATCCAGCCTGATTTTGAAAAATTTCAGGGATTGGCATCCACACTTTTCTGGGCAATCTGTTTCACCATCCTCCTGTAAAATATTAGGTATAACAGTGCACAAAATGCAATTTCTTGGGAGCAGCAAAGGAAAAAGAATATTGTGATGGTAATGTTACAGCATCTTGAGAAAATTATTATGGCACTATAGCATGATTAAAAATCACTGAAGACTTGCATCAAAAACTTTGTCACTTACAGTTCTGAAGAAAATATCTGAAATTTGAAGCTTAATGGAGTTCAGAAGTTCTCTTCAACACTTACTAATGTTTGAGAAAAGATAATAAGTGAAAAACAAATCTCATGAAAGGACCTTAAATCTCAAGGCACATAATTATTTGTATTGCCTTAAAAAGGGATGAATTGTTTTTCTCCCTCTTTCAGAAGACATTGTTCAAACGTTTTTCAGCGATAAAAGTAATTTCTGAATGACCTCACGTTCCTCTGCAGCACAGCTACCACACAAATAAGAACAAATATAGTTAAATTCAGATGGAGACTGAAGCACCTTGTTGCCTGTGGGTCCTAATCGTTGTTTTCAGATTCAGCAAGTTCTGCACCGCAGTAGATACTGCATGACCTCAGATCACCCTGTGGTGCTTTCAAACCTCAGGTGTCTGCTAGAAACACAGCAGAGACACATAGGAGATTAGGTTCAATTTCTTTTTTAATCATTACAGCAGGGTTAACTTTGCAAGGAGAATCGGGCAGTATGTCTTGGGGTTTATTATTTTATCAATTACTGTGTAGTGGCACGTTGGATACAAACCCAGATAGTAATCCAGTAGTCCTTGGATAGTACACTCTGTATAGTATACTAGCTGTAAGGAAACCATGTGTTAGACCTGACTGCTAAATATTTGTTTAGTATATTCTGTGTACTCTATTCATGAAAAACAATCTAAATGTGCAGTGAGATTAGTCATGCTGTGCCATATTTCATTTTGTAAATTAAGATCTTCATTTATTTCTTGCAACAAAAAAACCCTTTGTTTTTCTGTGTATTTGTAAGGTTATTTTTATTTGTTTTTAGTTTAATTAAAGCTATTCTGCTTTAATTCAAGGTAAAATTGTAAGAAATGCTTAGAAAAAAAAAGCACAGGAATAAAGGTGCTAATAAGGTATTGAATAGAATATTTATGTTTTGTCCAGAATTTAAAGATAGCTGATCCATACTTTGCCCGCCTAAGTAAAAATCAAATGCTCTTAGCACATCCTTGTAGATATCATATGCAGAATTTGATCCAGATAGGTTCATTCCTTTTT
>NC_086197.1:78968807-78978807 GCF_035770615.1 Melospiza melodia melodia
AACACATGGTGTTGTGGTTTAATTCCAACAACACGGTGCTGGTTGAAGTCTCTCTTCCACGGGAAATGAGAAAGGAGAATCTGTCCTCTTCACAGAGAAGCCTGGTTTTACCTGAGCTCTGGAAATCTTTTGCCATACCTCAGAACAAGGCAGAAGTACAGGAAATCAATATTATCTCTCATTAAACTGAAAAGTTTTTCACCACACTGGCTCAGTTCTTTTCCTCAGGTAGTATGAAAATCTAAAGTTGGAACGTGGTCTGGATTGTTAAATGTATCTATTTTTCAGAGGTAAAGAATAAATAAACTTAGAGAAACACAATGCTCATCTCTAGCACAGAATAAGGAGAAGTGACTGAGATATGTGCCTTTCATAGGAGCTATGACATGCCTGCTATGCAATCCCAAGCAAGCATAACTAACCATAGTGGCTGCTAATGAAGAGACTTTCTAACTGTGAGCAAGATAAAAGTAACAGTGTTATTTCTTTTGTGTTGTAGTGAAAAATCAAACCAGTGTTCTTAACAAACTGTTAGGAACTTGTCCTCCTCGATCCTCCTAGAATTGGTAGATGCCTTCATCCTCAGGTCTGTTATTTTATTTAGTCACAAATACTTGAACATGAGATATCCAGCCTGGATTCTTTAAAGGCACTAACTGCCATAACATCTTTGAGCCACTGGCACTAGAATTAACCCAGCTAAATTTGCAGTACAACTTCCATTGCTTATCTACTTGAAAGGGAAGTTTTTAAAAGAAACTGAGAATTATTAAACTAAGTGACATGGTGACCTTTAGGGCTTTTTGCCTTCACCCCACACCCCCCCCCCAAACTGTAGTTGTGGGGAAGCACTGTAATGTGATGTGTGATGTAATGAAATGTTATGTAACAATGTAATTAAATAATTATCCATTGTATAAAACTTGATATTCATCCCTCTTTTCTTGAGAGGTGAGGTAATGCTTTCCATTCTTTTTGAAACTAACTCACAAGTATGAATGACTGAATTACTTTCTCTACGTCAAGGTATTTAGACATCATGTCTGGCACAAGCAAACCCTATTTTCCCAGGGTCAAACTCTGGTTTGAGTCCATAGAAAAAATTAAGTTTTCCTCATTTGACAGAATCAGTACACAACTAGTAGCTGCATTATTCAGACTTGATATTCACTTTCAGATTTCAGCCTAAATGCACACACACAAGAGAATAATTCCATAAAAGTGTTGATTGAGAATTTTTGGACACAAAATATGTTCTAGCAGTCCACAGCTGATTAAAAAACCCCCCAGCTGTAACTCAAATAGATCATTTTGTGGCTTGAATTGAGCATTTTTCATCCCTTTATTCAGCATGTAGCATGCAGATTAATGGATATGCTTCAGTAACTTTGACAGTACGTGTTCACTGAACAATTGGACCACCAAACAAGGGCTTCTTTAGTCTATTCTCACATCAATGAGATACTCAAAAGAGTTCCAGATTACTCCTTTCTCCAGTTCTACTCACAAGAGTTTGCCCTGAGTTATAGACATTTATCTGACATGACTGATAAATGTGGACAATTATTCTCCCTCTCTCTAGAGATCCACTTTGGCCCCTGCAACTGTAGATCAATTGAATAATATTATAAGACACAGTGTGCATGGACAGCTAGAAGAATCAATGTAGCAAAAGAGCTTTCAAAGCTCTTCAGTCAGCTGGAAGTAGAGTGTAGAGCTAGCATTACTTTCAGTTAGGGAAGTATCTACGTTTGTCAGTACAAGCTTAGGCTTTGATTTCCATAATTGCATACATAAAACTACATTCATGCAAAGTGTATGAACAACTGCTACTGTAATTGCACACACAGGCAGATTACCTACCCACTTCTTTGCTCCTGCAGCTTCTGCATATATTTGGCAGTTATGGCCATTTGGTAGGCAGTTTTGGAAATCTGGCACACATTGCAATTATTCAAGCAGTAAGTCCTACCACTGAAGAACCAGAAGCATAATCTCATCCAGGATAATAAAAGAAAAAGTACCTCTTCCTTTCTGATTCTCATCAGCTGTTAATTGCAACACAAGCAGGACCAAATAGTGAAGGTGGCCCCACGCTACAGAAGTGTTCTAAGAAGGATCTCAAAACTAAAGACAGAAAGGAGAATCTGAAGGGTTTCTTAAGCAGCCACAAGATAGCACTGAGCAACTGTCCAACCAAGAAAGCACTCAGCATCTTGAGGGCACAACGGTGCAAAACCTCTAATAATTTCCATATTGTTTGGATTCTGCAGGTGTTAGTTTGGACTCCTGAGATGCTGAAAAACTTTGACACTCTATTCACTGTAAACAGAAGTTGAATTTTAGGGGGTACTGTTGAGATTTGGTGCTTCCTTACCATATATAGCACAACTTGAAATAGAAAACTCCTTATTGGTTTAATGCTGGAGGGTGACCACTGTGTTTAAATGTAGCACAAAGGCAGGGGTTATTTGGAAGAGTTATCACCTACTATTATTTCATCCTCAGGCAGTAAATTTGGGGGCGCACATTTTGTGGTGAATGTGCTTTCATAAATATACCTGTAAGGGAGAAAAATCAACCTGTATCCAGTGTATGATACATCTAGTCCTTTTGATAGGAGTTAATTTGAAGTTGTTAATTTTCAATTTAAGGATTTATTGACAATCTTCTCAAACCTTCTCTGCCTTTTTCCAAGAATTCTCAAAAAATTGCTAGATGTATAGACCTATAAGGAGCTCATCATCCCTCATATACCAGGTGAAAGTTGTTCTTTCCACGGGTGCACTCTTTGTGGAAGCTCCTTTAGTCCTGGTGAAGCTCTGTCACCCTGAAGTTTTCATCCATACAGGGAATATAGATTTGGATCTGTCATAGTAAGATGCACATAAGTCCTTCCTGAATGTGTATTCTAATGCTTTAGTATCCTGGTATTTGCAGAAATGAATGTAACCGACTCCAAATTATAGCATAAATCATATGTGAAGATTAGCAAACAGGTTCCATCATTATTGTTATTACTATTATTTAATTGGTTTTTAATTACTGGTAGTCCTAGTATAAGTTGGAAGGATAAAGCACGAAAGACAGAATTTACAGAAAATCTCTGTAACGGAGAAGGTCTACATTATTTACTCTGTATGTCCTCTGAACTTCATAAACAGAGGCTGCTTCAGGGGGCAGGGGTGTGTTCATGGGGAGCAGTGACTGTAACAGAGCCCACTGCTGCCCACTACCCCATTTGACATGGTGTGTTTTTTACTGTGGCACCTGCTAATCAAGCTGCACAAACTTTGTGCTTTCCTGTGTTTAATTAAGAAAGGTATCCTAAATCCATAAAATGTATTTACAGTAATGTCCAGCTAGTTGAAGATATATCTCATTTTCCTTCAGGAGGAGTTAAATAGAAGATGAATTCAATGAAAGGATGAGGGCTTTTAAATAAATAAATTGATGTGAGTGAACTGATATTCTCTATTAGTTCAAAGGGACGTGGTCTCTTTTCCAGCCATTGTATATTTAATTTAAAGACCTTAGATTAAAAACCTTTTCTACAAATATTTGCAGAACTGAAACCAATGTCCTTAAAAAATGAATTTTAACAAAAATATTTTTAGATCACCATAACACTTAGGACTTTTAGCATCTTGATTCTTCATTTTTCCTACATTTCAAAGCTTCCCACTGAGCATGGGAAAAGTTTAGAGCTCTATTTTTCAGAGGTATCTAGAAACTAGAATGAGAACTAGTCGAAGAATGACAGCTCAGTGCCTGAGAGTCCCAGAACACAGAATCACACATTCCTAGAGATGGGAGGCACCCATGAGGATCATTGCTCCCAAATCCTGCCTCCACAAAGGGCAACCTAAAAGTTAAAACACATAAAAAAATATAAACCATGAAGCTGAGCATCATTCGAACACTTTTTGAACACCAACTGGAGCCTTCGGACCATGACCAAGCTCTTCAAGAGCTTGTTCCAGTCTTTGACCACCCTCTCAGTGAAGAACTTTTTCATAACATCCACTTTAAATTTCCCCTTATGTAGCTTTAATGCATTCCATCACTGGACCCCAGAAAAAAAGAGATCAATTCCTCCCTCTCTGCTCCCCCTCATGAGGAGGTTTTATTCAGCTACGAGATCACTCTGCACCCTCCTCTTCTCTGAGCTGAATAAACAAAATAGCCTCATCTGCTCCTCATAAGTCATGCCCTCTAGTCCCTTTGGCATCTTTTTTGCCCTCCTTTGGGCTTATTATAATGTATTATGCTGTCCAAAAGAGTGCAGAGCACTTGAGGTGATGCTGAGCCTAGTGAGACAGTCTCTCTTTTCCTGCTGTTAAGGATGCTGTGCTTGACACACCCCAGGGTACCACATGCCCTGCTGATCCCAAGGGCATGCTGTTCCCTCGTAAGAACTGATCACCAACCACACAGTTGCTGTGGGATTTCAGGAACTTAAATACTTGTCTGGATGTCCAAGGATGTGGAGAAAGCCCTTGGTCTCAGCCTCAGCCACTCCCTGTCTCTGGGGGGCCAGTGTGCTCATACAACTTTCCCTGTCCCATGCACCTTCTGGTGCCCGTCACTGTCCAGGACGAATCGGGACCAAGAGGACTGGTAAGTAGCAATAGGAGAGAGCCCTGATAATTAAGGAACCTTCATTATAACTGGCACCAGACCTTCTGGAAGAGAACAAGCCTCATCAAGTTATCCTGCAGCTTGAATCTTGGAGTGTGACCATCATTCCTGTATAGAGTGCTCTCAGCACACTGTGCTGGGTGGAAAACAAGCTCCTACTGGTTTTATTTCATGTTAGATTAGCTATTTAAAAAGCATTCCAGTTCTGAATTGTAAAAAGTGAAGGTATGATAGCACAGGAAGTTTTCATGGATAGCTCTTAGGTTAATAAGCGCATTCCCCTGTAATAAGAACTTCTTATGTAAGCAACACGTGGGGAGTTAGACTGTCATCAAAATCTGTAAGCTGTGTAAAACTCTGAATGTCACCGTCCTGCATTTCCATTTGTAAAATAACTTTTCCTGGACCTTTTGCAGAAGTGTGTTCATTCACAGATTAGAGTCTAACCATATAATGTTTCTTTGCTTTGCATTAAAAAGATTCTCTTTGTGGAGGATCTTCAATGGTTAATTTCTGAAATTATTAGTTATGTGGCAAATATTTTTGAGTGCACTGCAGAATCATAGTCAAGACTTCTTGTTCAAAAAACAAAGAAACATGTCAGTGATTCTTATATTCTCATATTCTCTCTTGGACCTATATCAGCATTTAGTAAACCTTTATTGTTCTGCTATGAGTACACATAAAAATGCCCACGGCAGTCTCACATACTTTTTCCTACAAACTATTAACATAAAAATATATCTTATTCATTAATCAAATTTGTGTAGTAGTTGTTTTCATCTTTAGAGAATGATACAATGAGGCAAGGAGAAGTTAAGTGATTTATTTACAGATTTGTTATGGAGAAGTGAAACGATAGAATTTGGAAATGTATACCATAATTACCCATCTACTGTTCTAGATGAAAAAAACACAGCAGAAAATGAACACTCAGTACTTTGGAAAAAAAACCCCCATCTGAACACATTCATTTACCGAATGTGTCCAAGGCTAAACATGCCAATATAATTTTATAGCAAAAAACATGATATTTAAAATGTAGGAAAGAAAACATACTGGAATAGTTTTCTGCAAAAGGAAAGAAAAAGATTTTGAACTGTTATGCCATTTCCCAGTTTTCAAAGGTTCTACATTAAATGAAAAACCTCACTCAGTATCTCCTGCATTTGCCAGTTTCTGGTGTTAATTATCTTTTGTTTGCCCTTGATAATCCTGAGGTTGGTATGCAGATAATGAAGCCTGCAGATTCATCTCAAAGTGTAAAAAACAATGGCATTGTCAATTCTGCATCACAACACTTTATAAATTATGAATGCTATCCACATTAAGGAGAATGCTAGACTTTTAAAATTACTTCCATGAATAGATTAAATTACAAGTATTATTACATTTCATTTTATTAAGTGCATCTTAGTAGTTATTAGGGCAAATGAACATGTTCTCTCAATTACATAATAACATTAGAACTAAGAATTATGCATTGACACTCCCAAATGCATTATGTGGCATTGTATATTAATCATCCCAAACAATATTTTCAGTTTATATAAAGACAATTATTAGCTATTGAAAAATAACCATCTTATTGATTAATTGAAATTCAGCTCAAGGAATTGTTTTCTATATAAAAGCTTTGATTCTTTTCCAGATAGTTGAATAATTTCTAGCTCTTATTTTTTTCTAGAAAAAAAAAGTAGGAGTCTTTTAATTACTTGCTTTTATTAATGTAATTGCAATAAGAAAAAGTTTATAATACATTTCATTTTAAAATATCCTGCACAAGACAATGTAGCACACATTCAGTGTACACCAAAAAATTTAAGAGAACATATGTTTTTTTTTTTTTATCGTTCAGTAAATTGTAATTATTTACATGATGTGTGTTTTAAGCTACATTTTAATTCTCTCAAAGTCTTGTGGTCAGACAGGCAGATTATCATGCTGCCTTTTATTCAAAGTAAAAAAATTCATGTAAGTAGATTAATATTGTTTGGGGCATTGCCTAAGAAGAATAAGAAAAGCACCTGACACTATCACACCGACCTGAGTGGCAACTTTTGAACTCAGTGAAGAGAGAGCAGGATTGAGTCTTTGCACTGACGTGCAGCAGCCAGGCATTTCAGACACCTGCAGAGCAATTGATAACACCAATACTTCCAGATACTTTTTCAGTATCCAATTCTTATTTGGCTGTCATATATGCATTGATTGCAATCCTTGTAAATTAATTTCCTTTATATAAGTTGTCTAGATAGCTGTGTCCCATTGTTTCCAGTATTTCTAATACTTTGCATTAATTAGATTTGGCAATGCACACACTGATGTACTGTTATTTACTTTAACATAACTAGAAAATTTTTCAGGATAATTACTTAAGGGATAATAATTCAATCATTAAAAAGCAATTTTTACAGTGTCAGCAATTTTTCTTTAGACAAGGAAGAGTTTGTTCTCATTTATTGTATTTTTCTATTTTGATTTGAATTTGAGTTTACACATGCTGTCAATATCATTGCCAGATTTTGCTACTTTACAAAACATCGGTACGTGCTGGACTAATATTTCAGGGGACAGTTATTGACTCATCAGTAAAGTAACAAAAATAAACAAGAAACTACTCTGGCATAATTCATACCAGGTACAGATTATAGATAAATCAGCTTTGTAAGTGAGTTCAAATCACTCTCTATTTGTTTGTCTAAATGCTAACACATGCCTTCTTTATCATATGAGTCTTGAACACACCATATGATCAGCTGGATTCAGCAAGAATAGCATATAAATGTGCAATATTACATACTCTCAAGGAATACTAAAAAGTGTATTTTAATTTTATATAGTTTTGCATGGAAACTCTGTCTCAGAATTTAAATGTCCTTTGTGCTGCTTAAAAACTTTCTCCTCTCATATTCTGCTCTTATGCTTCCTACCAGCTGGGGTAGAATTTATGAATACAACACAAAGAAAGCCTATGGAAATGTCTCTTACAGTCAACATGTAGAATCAGCAAATGTTCTAATTGGTCATTTCATGGGAGCAAGTAGTCACTGTAATTAAACATTATTTATATTAGCAATGTATTGGGTAACATGAAATGACTTGGTGATCCTTCTGGCCTAATGTTATTAACTAAACAAAGTAAGCTAGACTCTTTATCTTTGTTACATTGGATTAAAAATGACTGGAACTAACACATGTGCGGTTGACAAAATAACTAGCCTTCTTAGTTCTAATTAGTACTCAATTAAATTGTATCAGCAGCAGTGTCAGACTTACAGCTACATTAAATTGTCTTTGAATCTGTCTGATTCCTTTAGTTCTCCCTTGTGCCAGTAAGGAAGTTTCAGACATGAAAGTGTTAACAGCAGCTTTGAAATTACTCCTATTTAAGAAGAAAAATCATATTACTTTCTTAATCTTTCTAATTCTATTCTCATAAGATGATCTTGGATTTGTTCCTTTAGCACAGACTCTTTAGTGCAGTCCTGATTTCTGTATTAATGAATTGAGAAGATGACATCAGGCTCTTAGGTAAGTGCTATAAACTCAGTCATATGATTTTTATAGTAAGATATCCTGTATAAAAAATCCCCAATATTTTTTTCCTTTCTTACATTGATGTTTCTTTGAAAAGTAATAGTGGGATGTTATGTAGGTGGCACACAAAAGACCATGTAGTAGTTTGTAATTTACCTTTTGATCATCACAAGAAAAATTTCTACTGGGAAATGAAAGCCAAACATAATTCACTAAAATTACACTGAATGCCCTCTAATCAATACAGATAAATCTAGAGTTTGTTGTTAAATCGATCCTCTCCTTTATAGAGATATACTGTCTTGATTGTTTTAGGGATAATTATTTCACAGGGAATTTTTACAATGATTAGTAGAAACGAGACAACAGTAAACTTGACTCGGAGCCATTGAATTACTGTGCTGCAGAGTGCATTTGTCTCTTCTACTTTGAAGCTTACTGACATCAATACTGATTTATATCATTTCATGTGATGATGTTTTCCTAAGAGAAATGAAGTGAAGTTGATTTCATTTCAGGAATGAACAGCTTTGGTGTTTGTTTTTCTTTTATAAAATTGTCAGCTCTTGCCAATATAAATACTCACTGATGCAGACTTTCCCTTCCTGCTTTTATCACTTAGGCTGATTCCTTGACATACATCATATTGAAAAAGTCCAGATAAACTTTGGAGAAATAAAAAAAAATGTTTAGACTAGAAAGACATAGGTTGAACTAAAGGATTACTTAAAATGGTGTTAACTGAACTATTTCTATACATATGAAAATGCAATTTAAATATCAGGGATTTAAAAAGTCAGAAGTTTTCTGCTTCAGTTTCCATTTGTAAATGAAGATCTTAGTAAGTCTGCATGATTTTAACAGCTCACATACCATAAGTCAATACAACATTTTAAAAGATAAAGAAAGAGGGAAAGGAAGACACAGAGGGATGAGTTTCAGTGGATGAAGTAGATGTAATTGCTTGCAGTGTTCTATCGAAGCAAAATTGAATTGCGATACATTACTCAGAAAAAGCAGACTTATGTAGCATTTTGATTAACATAATAAAGTACATATTCTATGTGTGAATGAATAAAGGAAAGTAGGCATAAAGCTTGAACTTTTGCATAATGTATTCTGTCATCTAAACTTTTCATTAGTAAGAATATGGTGAAATATATAATTCAGGGAACATCCCAACTAGAGTGTCTTTTAATACAAGCAGTCTAATTGGCAATAGTTACAACTGTGCAAAATGAAATAATTCTCTAATGAATAACATGATAAAAAAGTGTTTGTTTTCCCCTTAAATAGTCATTAAATTTAAATGTCTCATGCAAGGAATCTCTTCAATTTAACATTAATTTTGATAGTATGTGTTTTTAAATGACTGCTTAATATTAATTCTATCACCTTTTCAAGGAAAAAGGAAATAAAACTTTTAGTATTTATAAGAGGAAAGTGTATTCTCTAATTGGTTATTATCTAAATGTTACAAAAATAGAAATCTAGTTCAAATGATCATTTCAGAAATGTATAATTTACGGCGCTTACTATATAGCTTTCACTAAAAAACTACAAATACACTCTAAAAACTGTTCTGAGAAACAAGGAAGAAATATTTGTTGAAATACACTTAATGCTACATTCTTAAAATAGGAAAGTCCAGCTTTAATTTCTTAGGTATCTGGTACTTACTTATATCCTTAGATCGTGTTTTTTAACTATGAAGAAATTAATATTTTTGATAATCAATATGCAAAATCTATTTACCTTACTCTGTAGAATAAGGCATTTCTCATAGCAATAATTCAACTTTAATCTGAAGGGCTAAATT
>NC_086197.1:78983807-79016307 GCF_035770615.1 Melospiza melodia melodia
GCCTTGTCAACAGAGAACTTCAGTTAATTCTGAATGAGGCAAAAGCTGCAGAAAACCAAAAGATCCTCTACGTAAACTCCTAGAGGCATAAACGTTATTTATAACATGTCATTCTTATTTAACTGAGGGAAATAAGTGCTAATAGATGCCCAAAAAAAAGAGATTAGAAATGCGATTTAGCACAGTCAGGGATGATACTTATTCATCAGAAATACCTATTAATTTTTTTCTATTTATTTTCTTTCATTTTTCATTGACATAGTTTCTTAAGATGCTTTTGATATTGATAGCTCAGGGAGGAGAAAATGCATGCATTAAAGACTCAGAAGAGTTTCTGCATTTTGAATTTGCTAGAGATTTTATTAAATAGCACCATAGCTCAGGACGAGCTGATGGCATTTCACAGTCTATTTCCCCATATTCCCTAAATGCTGATTTACCAAGAATGAAATGAGTGTACACATACTCTGGAGCATGTGTTAAAGCTGTGCTAAACATTTTCCATGTAACTTCCAGCTGGCAACGTTTTGCCAGAAAGCCTGGTACTTAGAAATGATAAATAAATAAAACAAACAGAATCATGTGTTGTAATAAGGAGACAATGGAACAGCTGCAGAGCATGGAGTAAATTCAGTTTGACTTGATGTGGACACAGTGGCTGAATTTTACCCATGAGATATTAGCAACATTCAGATTCTTAAGGGGAAGATTGTGAAGAGGGAAGAAGGGATCTCATTGGGAGGTCTCTTAGCACATTTGGAAAAATAAACAGAGAAACTATGAAAAATAATATTTAAGAAGGAAAATCAGCATAAGCTGTTCTTCTGCAGTATGTTGAAGAAAGATGAACTTGTCTGGGGAAGAAAAAATAGTGAACAGAGCTCTGTTTTTTTTTGTTTTGTTTTGTTTGGAGAGATAAAAGGAAGAAGATGGAGGGGGGATGTAACTCAGGAAGGTGAACAGCAGCCACCAAGTGAAGAAATGAGAAATAATGATGATAAGGAAAACAAAAGCAAAGATGGTGTATCAAGGGTGCTTCTAAAGGGTGCTACTAATTAAAGAAAAGAAGACACCCCCAAGCTTTTTGAATTATATTTACAAAGGCAAAAGTATCATATAACACGTATGCTTCTGTCAGCATTTTCAGTTCAGGCAAATTTTGAGAGCAGTTCCTCAGCGCCAGTAATATCTAGTTATTGTAGTTTTTCAATAGCAAAAACTACAGTATGTGAGACATTTATGTCACTTTTCCTTAACTTTTTGTGGGTGGACCATCTTCTACTTATATTAGAGCACGCTGATTGCTCTTTGCTGGACATGGTATAGTAATAGCTCACTGAGACTTGTATTATTGGTGTTATTGAAGTAAAATCCTGGGGGTTTTCTCATACAAGGTAGTTCTATAAAATAAGAATGAACACCCTGATATTTATTTATGCTTTAGGCATCCACATTCGGAAACAATGAACCGCGTAACATTTCCAGTTTCAGTGGTGAAACTGAAAAATGGGATCAAACTTAATAACTATGCATCAAGCAGATAAATCACATTCCTGTATGTTGATTTCCTGTTATTCAACCAGTAGGCAGAACTTTCTGAGCTGGAAATGGCAGTAGTTTAAGAGAAAGTAAAATGGGGTCACATTAACCGTAGCCTCTGACATTTTCACTCAAATGCATGAAGGAGGCTAAGCAAGAATTTCTGACATAACCATCACCTGGACTTTGGCTTGACTGGGTTGTCATGATCAAATGACTTCTTTTGCCTGGTATGTGCTCTTCTGCTTTTTACATCCTTGATATCCCAGTTTCTACATGTGCACATGCTGACTTCCTCCAGGACACCACAAGGCACGGTGATAATTGCGCTGCTGAAGCTACCTGCTGTGTTAAAGGTCAGCAGAAGGGCCTCAGCGGTGAAGTGGCACTTGCCTATCAAAATGCAAAATGCCGGGGTGAAAGAAGTAAAACTCAGCTATTATACGTTACAAAACTTGAGACATTCAAAGTCAAGTATATCATTCTCATGTTCCAATACCCAGAGAAGAATGTCACAGCATGACTCCATCCTCGTGATGGAGACTGAAAGAAGAATGAAAAATAATGCAAAGTTATCTCCTCTTTGTTAAATCTATTGTAATCTTGTGTTCTTCCTCTGTTACTGCACTGAAATAAAGACATTTTAATCCCAGGGTACAACTGAGAAAAGCCCTGATCTAATAATTGTAAAACCTTCAGATCCGATATTTTAGAACTCAGAGTACTTGTCACTTATGAATATTCATACAGAACACTAAAAGAATTATATTCTGTCTGCAGTTAAGGCAGGAAAAGAACATGGTAAATTCTAAAGAGACAGCAGTATTTTATGGAACACTTGTCAACTCTTAAGGGCTTCCACAACAAAATTCTTGCCGGAAAATTGTTTAGGAGAAGAGTATGGAACAGTGATAACATCATTATAGAACAGATATTTTAGAGGCAAAAAAAACAAATGCAGGAATTAATCTCAAGTATTAGAAATAATGGAATTCTTCAAGGTAACCTGTTAATGTGCATGCTCATGAAGGGGTATCCATGCTGCTCAGCTGAGACATTGAATGCAAAAGGCTGATACAAACTTTGCAAAATAAACTAGAAAACTGAACCAAACAATCAAACACCTTTTTTTTTTTTTTAATGGAAAACAAGTTTTTGACTGAAGAAGGAACTTGCCCTCTGAAGGCCTGGCCCTTTTAATGTTAAGGTTAGTTGAAAAATGTGCAATATTTCACATTTGTTCATGTATCATCCTTTGTGATTAAGTAAAATTTAGAATTTCTTCATAGTAAATTAATAAATGTTTAATAAGATTCTTTTCCAGGTCTTCTGACAAGTCAGTGCTCGTAAATAAAAAGGCATAATCTCATGCTGGCAAGAAATGGAGTTGTTCCAGTACTAACCCAAGCAGATACTTAGCAAGTTGGTTTGGAGGACTGATTTTCATCTGAAGTGGGAGACTTCTTCTGTTTACAATATTTCCTGAAGAAATGGAAGTGGCCTTTTATAAATTCTTCTATTTATAAACATCTTAAAAATAAGGATAAGGAAATGTTGGGACCTCTAGAACCAGAGGCTGATGGTAGTTTACCTGCTACCAGGGTGCTGCTGAAAGGAAGGGAATGCTCTCTGTCCTTCTCCATCAATTCTCTTCCTCTCATTCCTTTGAACCTTCCTCCTGGCCAGACAGTTGTCCCCACCTTCCACAATTTTCCCTCTGAATGTACACTGGTGGGATATTTTTTCCCTCCACTCATTCATACATCAGGTATCTCTGCTGGCAGTGTATGCTTTGTGTGCAGAATACCCTGTTCTTTCATTGACTAAATGAAATCAGATTCCTGCCCCCTGTGCAATGTCTCATGTCCCTGCTCAGCCAGTCCCACTCAGGACATACATTATTTCTAAGAGGTAGCTTAGAAACCATCAGCAGGTGCAGATGCTTGTCTGCTTAGCTGAGTCTGCACTCTGAACTGCTGAATTTTCGAGACTTTTGGGAAAGGAAGGTGCAACCCATCTTCCAGGTAAACATCTTAATAATAGAAAAAAATATTAAAGCTTCATAGAGATAAAAATAGCTTCAAAAAATGAAGTATTATGAGCTTGATGTCTTACCATCAAGCTTACTTCATGAGAGTTTTGTGAGAGGTGCTAAAGTGTGGGAAAAAATATTTCTGTCTCTCTCACCAAGAGTTTCAATTTCCATTTCTGGAATTATCTAAGTAGACATTTTATTTTGTGTCCAGTTCCTGCGGCTTTTTATACTCACTACTTCATTGTATTTCAGTATGTTTTGCATCTTTTGCTTATCCACAGAAGAACTTGAATTTAAGGAATTTTAATTCCATCCTTCATCTGAAGATCTGAAGGAATGCCTCTGATTATTTGCCCTGATTTTTCCTAAAAGTATCCATGCTGAGTTTGCTTTTATGTTAGTGTATGTCAGCCCCTGTCTCCAGAACTACACTTTCCATGGTACATCAGTCCTGAAGATATTCAAGGAAACCAAAATTTGCTTTTCGTGAGCTATGAATGCTTTAATCCATGCCACACAAGTATGTCTTCATGACTCAGGTGCTGAGAATCAAATCCTGCCTTGAGTTAAACACATGAAAACTCATTAAAACCAATGGAGATGCACAGGGAGAAGTGAATAAAGAGTAGCTAAAAAATGCTGGGCACTCATCTGTAAGCTTATTAATCTATTGATAGAGTCATCCTGTGTTCCAAAGCATGCCAACACTTCCTATAATATGTTGTGATTGTGCTGCGCTGTCAGCAAAGGTGGGTCGTGTGTTTAAAAATGACATTTGCTTTACCATTCTACCTAAATTGAGGATAATGTTTTTATAAATGGTATTTTTAAAAAGAAATATATTATTTGATAAAATTATTACATAAAATGAATTCCATCAAATTGTCACCGTTGTTATGTGCTTAAAAAGCTTCTGCTCCTCTATTATTAAGTGGTAAAAGATTATAATTTGAAAAAAATGAATACTAAAATGACTGATTTAAAAAAATATGTTTCAATAAAATTCACCATAAAATTCAGAGCAAAATGTAAAAAAATGACTTCCTTTATAATTTTAAATCCACACATTTAAAAATATTTCAGTGAACAAATTATTGTTGTAATAGAAGGTACATCACATGTACTCCATACTCCTCTGTTTCCAACACTCTTTCGTTGACTTATAGGATAATTCATGAGTCCATACTTACACTTACATGTTTAATTCTTTACTATAATAGATACAGCATTTGCTCTGTAAACATTAATATAAGTTGAAAGGAAGTTGTGGTAATAGAAGGTAAGATCGAGTACCATTCAAACTGTCTTAGTCAAGGACATTTTCTTTGGGGGTATATATAGTTCCATCCCTGAAAGAGCTTTTTTGCAGTCATAATTGCATAACAGTACTTTTCTAACACGACTGCTATATATACTGTAGCTGACTTTTCCTTGACACAAATTTAACCTTAATGATCACTCCTTTTTTTAACTCAGACCAACAGGAGAGTGAAAACTGCAGGAAACTATTTTTTTTCTTGCTCAGGTTAAAATAAAATAAACGAATAATCAGCTAGTGGTCAAACATTCAAAAGAGAATGGTAGGAAAACTGGAGAATAAAAGCCTTTGAAGATTAAGGACCTGAACTACTGAAAGAAAGAGAGAAAGAAAGTGAAAGAATTTGGCCTACTTATTAAATCAGCAACATTGTCAGTTGAATAGAAAATAGAAATAAATTAAATAAGTAAACTACAAAAAATAAGTAACAAAGAACAGCCTTACAATGACCCAAAGAATAGGAAGACTGTAGTAATTTCTTGAATACTTAATAATTTAAAAGAAAGAAACATAAGAAAGCTATAAAAAGTTAGACCCTGAATATTGAGATTTTTTTTTCCTGGTATGGCAAGATTTCTACTATTAAACAAACAAAAAATTCCCCAAAAAACCCAAAGAAGAAGCCAGATAGTATTCTGACCCCAAGATGTCAACATCCCTGTGTCACGTGTCTTTCATTCCATCCAGATCAGAATTCGGAAGATCTCTTTGCACCGTCCCTTGGGATTTGTTCATGCAGGAAGTCACATAAGGGCTCCAGTGTGCTCATTTCATTGACAGCTTGAATAAGAAGGAATCTGCTACAAAACAAGACCTCAGGAGTAACCAGTTAGGGGAGTGAGTTATTCCAGCCTGGGCTGCTGGGCCACCACTACAATACTGTCTCCAGCATCACAGAACCTTTGCCACACTTCTGTCTTCATCCCGTGGATGAACTGATTACACTAGACTCCAGTCAAAAGCAACATTTAACTCACAGTAAATAATTTTGTGCTTTATCAGAAGCCAAGTAAGACTTAAATAAATTTCAAAATGCATTTCAAGCTAAAACTGCAACAGGATCTTAACAGTGAAGTCTTAACAGTATTGAGTTTGTAGATAATAAATCAAAATGAAGAATACCATGGCAATCTGTTCCAAAAGGAGTTGATCTTCAGCTCCATGAAGCACAGTAGATTTTAATTTTGTAACAAAACAGGCAGCCTGAGGTCTCAGTCTTATCATAGGACATACAAGTAGGTCAGGTACCACCACTGGAAACCAGGCTTGAGCCCAGGAGACAAAGAGACATGTCAAAGTCTACAGCCCAGCTTCTAGGGAGAGAAAAAAAGCACAACAATGTAATTGTGTGTGTTGCAACTTCTAGTAGATCATGAAATGCATCCTGGCACATGAGAACCTTTTGCTGATGAAACTGGTTATCATTTCCATCACAACCTATTAACCATCTCGTTCAGGTGACATCACAGGAAACTGAGTGACAATGCATGAAAGTGCCACTGTGCTTTTGATACAGAAATTATCTGTTGCCTTCCAAGGATAAAATCAGATTGACTGGGGAGGAGGGACAACTGAGCATTTAATTACAGTGCAAAATAAAATAATACTCCAGCACAGGTAATAACATATTTTGTGTCCCTAGAGTCTTATCTGAGCGGTTTCAACGATTTTTTTTCTCTCTTATTTCCCTAAGTGAAAAATTCTAGAATTTCCAGACCACACCTGAAATGTAAAGATCTTGAAAAAACCTCAGGCAATCCCTCCCTCTCAGATTTGTCTGATATGTATTGAAGTAATTTAAAAAAAAAGTGTCTAGTTTCCCAATTATTTTCTTTTAGAAATAAACAAAAACAAAAATTCAAAATGAAAATGTAAAAGTATATGTTTTGTAATGAGTAAAATTTGTTTTAGTGCACCGAGTTTTCCTTTTGTTTTCTCCCCAGAGCTACTTAACAAATATCTCTCAAATTCATGAATCCTTAAGTAGCTTTTTAAAGGCAATTACTACTTCTCTGAGTGTATTATCAGTAGTTATTGATCATAAAAAAACCAGATTTGTATATGCAGGCTAGGTGCTCATCTAGTTTCATTTTGGGGTTTTAGCATGCACTTCTCCTCTACCATTTAATAATGTTGGAATTCTGATTTTAGCCAGACCCCAATGTTGATTATATATTGTTATTATTATTCTTTCTTTTTTTCCTTCATAAGCTGGTCTTGAGGTAATTTCTGCATTATTTCTACTAAGTATATATCTAGATTGTATTAAAAGAGTAGACCAAGTACCCCAAATAACTATCATCTGCACAGAAAAAATTCTGAGACCTTAGAGTAGCCTAAAGGCTGAAGATGAAGTTCTGACATTAAAAAATGGCATATCTTTTTGGTTAAGGACAGTACTTTACTGTAAAGGAGTTCTTGCTTGTTAATACAAACAGTGGCCTGGTTTAAGGTAGTATTTATTTATGACATTTTGTATATCAAGGCTCTCTAAACTTCACCTCTAATATACTCTACCACGATTTCACATAAAACTGTCTACCAGAAGGGATTGACATTAGTTACGAGAGTGAGTAGCAGCAGCTCTTTAGACATATAACTACTGTGCCATTTTGATGTAATTCAGTTTAAATTTCAAACATTTCTATTTAACATAATCAAGTGGTATGAAATCTTCTTTTAAAATGGCAAGTATACAGTACCAGCTCAATTGGCACTTAGCAACGGTCCTTTTGCAATATGCACAATAGCTTCCAGCAGGGAGTTTTTTAAGGACCGTCCTTTGAGAGCACAAACTCACACACGTACAATCAGGACACATCAAGGTTCTATCTCCAGCTCCCCTTGAGATGTTATTTAGCTAATGCACAAATGTTACAGCTAAGCTGTTAGCCTGAAAAATAGAACAAGCAGTTGTGTGTAGGTACAACCATTTCTTTCTTCATTCCAGGATATCTTCATATTGTAATTTCACATAAAGTAACACCTAGAAAGGTATAGTACGTGATTTTTACTCAATAGGTGGATTTCCACTTTTAAATGCACTGCAGCCATCAAATGCCCCTTCTTGAATCCTGTATTATGTAGTGGCAAAGCACCTTTGAGTGGGTATACTGCAGTCATTACTGGGTATCCTCTAGTTAGAGCATTCTGGAAAGATACAGCTTTGTCACAGGCTGCTATCACCAGTAAATACTGCTCTGTGTGTAGCTGTTCTGTATCCAATGAGAAGAAAAGATCTGACCCTGCAGCTAGCTTTCCTCGAGAGAGTCAAATCCTGGCAAACAAGCCCCTTGTTTCAACAGGAAGCCTCCCATACTTATTGGTTGTCTTCCAAAAACTGTGCTGAACCATATAATAAGTTCAAATTTCATTAAGCCCGGGAGCAGAGGGAGTTTCTAGCATGCTGCTAAAATCATGGCATAATGCTCTGAACCAGATGATTGCATTCTAATCTCATTCCAGTTGGGATCCTCTTTTCCTAATAGAAGGCTTTTACATTCAAGATAGGAAAGTAAGAGGAACTCCAACACTGAAGTCTGCAATGCAGTTACTAAATACATTGCTTAGATATTTTGCACATGGAAAGAGATGATGACATTAATATTACTGCAGTAATGCTGTCTCGAGTGCAAGACTTCAGAATTGGCTGGAATTTTGTTCCATATGGAAAGCTGCACCAACAACATGGCAGCATGGTGAAAGCACAGAAGGCTATGTTTGCCTGATGACAAACTTTTTTTTCCAAAGTAGTAAGAAATATGATGCTCAGTCAATTTTTTTTATGTCATATGCTTTTAAAAATAAAACACAGTTAAAGAAAGAAAGCAAAAATGGGCATATATTTTTAGATAATATGAACCTATATGAGGGGAGAACATTGTTGTATGCATGGGACAGTGAGTTAGCAGTGTAATGGACTCTGAAAAGATGCTATTCATTAGTGCCTGACCATGAAATCTGTGGAAAAGCCTTAAAATCGATGAAAGTAGGAATAAATTTTTGTTTGTTTTAAATTATGATCATGAAAAAATGTAGATATGAGTTAATGAAAAGAACTTGTGGAATCATGTATTTTTACTGTTTGATCAGAGAAAAAAACATTCTTTTTTTTACAGTCAAAACATTCACTTAGATGTGTTCTATTTGCAGTGGTTTGCTGTATTCAATTTGAAGCAACTCTCCAAATATAAATATAATTTTGTTTAGAAAAGAGATCTTAGAAATTTCTCTAAGCAAAACTGAATGTTTTGTGGCTCAGATTTTTTTTAAACCTGCAGAAGCCACTGAAACTTTCATTGTTTCAGTTTTGAATCCAAGTAATGCATATTGTCTAAATTTTTCAGTGAATTAAAGGATCAGTGATGTGCATTTCTCTGACTGTAAGTGCTATTATAAGCTTCAGTTGGATTAGGATCCTCCTCTTAATCCAGTCTATTAAAAATGCCTGTGTTCTAAATCTGCATGATTTGCCTGCTGAAGAACAAAGAAGGAGGCACTTTTTTTTTCTTTTTAATTTAAATGAAAATATCAGACACTCCAGGGATTGGTGATAGTCTAGAATATTTTGGGTTGGCCCTTTCTGACTATTCAGGCAAAGGAACAGCTGACGTTAGAGACAATTTTTCGTACCGACATCTTGAGGCCCCCAGGAAAATTCAATCTTCTTAATTCCCAGCACAGTATAGTGCTGGACCATGAAGTTAACATATTAGGTCCCCAGAGTGAGATAATTTATAAAGATTCTTCAAAAGATGGCTGATAAGAGTGCACAGTACCTTGTGAGGAGTTTTGATGGTTGCTGGTGGCACGCTGGCCACGCCACTTTGGGCATGGGTGTCTCTCCCCACAGGGGACGTGTGAGAGGCGCTGCAAAGAGCAAGACTGGCACACTGTGCTGCAAGAGCAGAAAGCTGGTTTTAAAATTCTGGTAAGTGTTTTCTCCTGGCCACTCTGGTTGCCTAGGTGAAGTGTAACTGGTAAAGTCTGCTGGAGAATGTATTTGTCTCAAGATCCAGTATTTAATTTTCATTGTTTGTCTATGGGGTGGTGGTTTTTTTTGCTTAAAAATCCTAAGTGCTTTAGTCTACAAAATCTGGAGACAAGTAGCAGACTTTCCCTTTTCTGATTTTTAACAGAATAATTTTATAATTGCAGCTGGTAAAGAAAATACTATATAACTGGCTCCAAACAAATTTTTTTGGCTATTGTACAGAAAAGGACTTACTAATCTTAAACTATTAAAAAAATCATCTGGGCAGACAAATTTGCCTGCCAAGTTTTAGGTGGCTAGGATCCAGAGTGGCTGAGACATTAAATGTGAAAACTAAGTGCTTACACTTGAAATACCAAACTACAACATCAGGCCCCTGATGCTGTAACTTTTAACAGAACTAAGTGGTGCAATACTGTGCATAATTATTTCACTCATGAGCAAAAGACCTATTACTCATAAGCAGAGCTGTAAGTCAGTTATAGGGATATTTCTTGAGAAACATATGTCAGTCATTTGCCAAACAAGACTGTGCTTTGCAGTTATATGTTACCATTTTTTGGACTTGCTGGCTAGTGCAAATCAACAGATTTTTAAAGTGTATTGGTTGTGGCCTCAAGAGGTACTTCATAACCTTTTATTTCTTAACATTAAATCCATTAGGGTATCACAGGCTAAATAAAAATTATCTTATCCCATCATTTTTTCTTTATTTCTCTTTTTATCTTGCTTATATGTAGTACAGTACCTGGCAGAGTACCAAGGGCAAAAACTCAGCTTTCTCTGATGTTAGTGTACTAGCAGCTTAAACAGCAGTTTTCCTGCCAATTTAAACTTTTACTTTTTAATGAAGAATTTAAACCAGAAAAGCTAAGCATTCCTTGGGCTTGCTCTTTAGTAGGAAGTAAGTTTGAATTGGCACTGTGACTACTAAAGCTCTTTTTCAAATCTTATTGAACCAAAACTAAAAATTCAGTTTAAATCCTTGTAGTCATCTAAGAACATAAAACACCAAAAGACCAATAAACAAAATTTTTAAAAAATGTAAACAAATATATTTTACAACTTGGATTTTAGAGAAACAAGCTGGTCTTTCATTTCTTATTTATTAATTTTAAGCAAAATCATTCAGCTCTACCTCGTAAGAGATATTCCTCCTTTGTGGGTGAACTCAAATTTCTCTCAAAATATACAGCTACATAAAATATACACAGAACATTTTATTCCTATACCTGCACCACCACAGGAAGATTATTTCCAGCCCCTGAAATAACTTTGCAGACTTCTGGGATTTCTGTATATTTTATGTTGATGGCGTCCAGAAGAAGCTTTGCTTGGTTCTAATACATCTCCGTGAGAGGCTTTGTTAACTGCTCTCAGAAAAGGAAGAGGAGGCACAAGAAACTTTTTAAAGCTCTGTGAACAACACATGTGAAGACACTTGCCTTCATTCTTCTCTCCTTCCATATAAACTCTGAGTTTTCTGTGCATGGTTTTGGACCAAATGACTGAAACAATCTGTGGGTCAGGACTATCATGTAAAGTTTGGATTTTTCAGATGCTTGTTTAAGTTGCTGCCATCTATATGACTTATTCTGAGTGCTTTACAGAAGTTGTAGTGTTATCTGGCCATGGATCAATTATGGTGTTGCCTACTGCCAATGAGCTGTCCTAACTAGTAAACAGCTTGGTCCAGTTAATGCAGGAGCAGATGCCTGAGGCTGTGTTTATCTTGAGGCATTGGGATTAATCATGCTGCAGACAACAGCAGGAGGCCAGGTGCCTCCAACAGGACATAGATTTAGATACTCCAGGACCTTGAGAATTTGGTCTATTCAAGCTGCTCAAGGCTCAAATTGAAACACATGCTTATTTACTTAACTGGCCTTGATGATGCTAGTCATATCACCTAAGGACAGACTTATTTTCAAAGGTAGTGAATATTATAACCCTCATTTTTTTATGTTACAGGGATCAATACCTCAAAAAAGATGGGATTCTTGCTCAACTCTGTTCCCCTTCTATGAGATGATGAATTTGGGATATGCTGAAATCATGTCTGCAATGTGTTTGGAGATGTTTGGGAACAAGGCTGAAGAAAATGGAGAAAACTTACTAGATTGTGTTTATTTTTCCCAGAATTATTTTTAAAATTATTTTCAATACCTCTGCTAGTGAAGATTTAGCAGTGTTGTTGATGGTTCCACATGTCTTTATGTGGGAAGATTTGTAGTTCATAACAAGAAAAAAAAAAAGGAGGAGAACATAAATGTTCTTGAAGATGGTGAATGGTGTGGGGGAGGTGGATCTGAGGAGCAGCTGAGGTCGCTTGGTTTGTTCAGCCTGGAGGAGACTGAGGATGAATGTACAGCTTCCTCCCAAGGGAAAACAGAGGGGCAGGCACTGATCTGTTCTCTCTGGTGACCAGTGACAGGACCCAAGGAAAGGACATGAAACTGTGTCAGAGGAGGTTTAGATTGGATATTAAGAAAATCATCTTCTCCCAGAGGGTGGTTGAGCACTGGAACAGTCACTCCAGGGAAGTGGTCACAGCACCAAGCCTGACAGAGTTCAACAACTGTTTGGACAACACTCTCAGATACATGGTGGGATTCTTAGAGTTGTCCTGTGCAGGGCCAGGAATTGGACTCTGTGATCCTTTTGGATATTCTATCATTCTGTAGTTCACTGATAACTGCAAGATAGCTGCAGCAACATCTGAACTAACCCAGACAATCACACAGACATCCCTCAGAGCTCAGTCTTCACTGGAGCCATATCTCCTAGTAACACCTGATCTGATTACCAGATATTCTGAATTAAATTGTATACAGGCTGATTTTCAAATTCTGTATTATTATCAGACACTTCCTGTGTTGAAATGGTTGTTTGGACAGGCTTCACAAATCAAAGCATCGTGTAGTATTAGGTACACTTCTTTATGTTCCAAGAAAACAGAGAGAAGCTCTTGAGCTTCATGAGATGGAGTGTAACAGGCTTAGTGAGACAGAATCTGAGTTTTGACTCCTTAGCTGTCATGAAAGTCAAATGCAAAAAATCACCTGAGGAAGAGCAGGAGAATTTGTCACAAATAAGTTCTTTGAAGAACCTATTGTAGAGCATTATGCCAGGTATGTTCTCTGAAGAGAGAACATACCTTGCATATAAAGGAGGTTCCCTTTCCTTCAGATTTACCATGGTATTAGGAGAACATAGGGCCTTTATCAGGGGGAAAACAGCAATTTCATTTTTCAGGAAGGAACACTCAGCACAATCAGCACTTGAGAATGAGGCTGAATGCTCCAAACTATGAAAGTGACCTCACAGAGCATGACTCTAAATATAAAGCCCTGAGATCTACATGAATATGTAACTTGATAATATCAGGTATCTATTCAGGTATGTGCAGGAATGTATAGCTACTCTGCAAAGAACTGCTTCTCTGCTTAAGTGCTACATTAAAATTTCTTTTTACCTGTGAATGAATGAAGCCCGAGACTGTTCACACAATGTGGACTGTGAACTCAATGTTCAAGGCCAAGATGAGGAGTGGAAGAGCAAGTTGAAATATTTTTGAGCAAGAGCAAGCTGAAGCATTTTTGTCAGCCAAACCCTGTAATATACTTACAGACTTACACCCCAAGGGAATAACCATTGCATACTTAAAATCATAACAGAAAGTGAAAAAAAATGAAGTAAGAACATTTCTCTATTAAAGTAATTTCATTGCTGTATAATTTTCTAAACAAACAGACTTCCAAGCCTTCCAAGACAACCATGTCTCTAAAATGGCTTTTCTTCTGAAATTTTCATTTGCATCTGACCTGTGCTGCTGTGAAGAAAAAGAGAACACAGCTGTCATTTGAGGGTTCACACCCCTTATCATGAGCTACATTCACACCTGTGGCTAGCTTGGCTGTTTCCCCACTAATCCACAAGAAAACTCAGCTTGGCCACACTTCCACTCAGCCTGGTTTGTTCGCTCTACCTTTTCATGCTCATTTAAAATTCCTGACTGATGTGTAAATAATCTGGAGAAGCCTGGATTCCTCACAAATCTGCATGGGAGTAAAGAAAAGAGGCAAGGAGGGAATGGCAAACCAGCCACAAATACTGTTGTCTATGGCTATAGATCCACAGAGCAGCTGGCTTATGCTGTGGATGCCTTTGTGTGTCCTCATGCAGATGATTTGGTAGCACATGACTAAACCTTGAGTACAGATACATGACTCCAGAGACATTTTCTCAGTTTATGGGGTGAGGGAAAAAAGCAGAAATTATATCTCAGAACATATTAGATATTTCTGAAATACTTGATGGTACATATACTGTGTGTTTAGTACATGCATTATGCCTCAAAGTATTCATGCACGTATATTTACTTTTATAATTTATAGACCAGTTACAACACCAAGCTCTCTTCCAGATGTCAAGAATAAAACTATATTTCACAGCTACTTTTACAACTGATAGTAAATCTTGCAGATGGTATGAGTACTGTGAAAGTTATCTGACCTTGAGCAAGAAGAAAACCCCACTGGAAGACTTCTATCTCAGAAATAATCAAGGTGTGCCTGCAAATGGTTGCTTATTGCAGACAGAAACTTTGGTTCTGCACTGTTTTACTTTTTGAAATGAAAGGTGCATGCTTAACCCAAAAATATCAAAGCCAAAAATACTTTCTTTCAAAACCAATTGACCAAGGTGCCAGGCTGGCAGATTTTGCAAAGTTTCATGGTAGTTCTCCAAGAAATGTACACATCAGCATTAAGCAGGCACATCTTAATAAAACACAAACATGAGGAGAAACATCAATATTGTATTATGCAGCTTGCATTATATCGTATGCTTGTGTTGCCCAAAAATGTTCCACATGGTCTTTCACTTCCCCGAAGGCACTTTAAGGAGCCAGAAGACTCTGCCAGTAAAAAAGAAACCAGTTAAGAGTACCAGAAACTGAATGTTAGGACTAAAGTTAGGAGCAACCACCAAACAAACCTCCAAAAGGAGTTTTTCCAAGGCTGTGTTATGGTGTCAATGAATAATTGTAAATATTAAAGAGACGTGGATGTAGTGAAAAGGGTTTTGGAAACTTTTCCTTGTATTGCAGTTCATGGCTGGGGGATTTTCTGAGCAGAAGGCAGTAGGTACACCACTATGGTTAACAGATTTCATGGTCATTCATTTCAAGAGTTTCAACCATTCATTGAATAAGAGAATATTTCTTGTAGTCTTTTACATTTCCACTTGATTTCTTAAATTCTTTTCATACAACTCATGGTCATCAATTGCTCTGTATTAGCTTTCACCATGCCATTTGGAGTACCCTCTTCCTCTATGACTGCTCTTCTCTGGCCTGCTTCTGCTGTATGGAAATGTTCCATACCTGTGGTCACCATTATTTCATGTAACTATTCTTGTCCTGTTTTAGTCTTTCTGGGGCAGTGCTGCACACACTCTAGATAAAGTAATTACAGATTTATACAGTGGCATAAAGATAATGTTTTCTGAAGGTCATGAAAAAGGGCAAAACACTGATTCACCCTCTGTGGAGCAAAAAAAAAAACTATTTCCACAGATAGAAAAATTCATTATATTCTCTCCTTCCAAAATATCAGTAAGTAGAAAACCTTATTGCAAAGAAGAATATACATCTGTTAAGAGAAAAAAAATCCCAGACATCAAAAGCAATATACAATCCTACAGTGAAAGCATAGGAAAAGCTGTGATATAAACCCTCAAATATTCCTAAAATCACAAAACTTCACATTCATTTCTCAAAATTTCCATAAGAGCGACACAGGCTCTGATGCCAAACATTTACATTCATCTTCCACCAAATTCAATAGCTTATGATTAGTAGTAAATTCATGAGAGTTTCAAGCATTCAACCTCTGGAAAATATTTGGCAAATTCTGGAACTTAACCCTGAAAACAGTAAAGTGAGCAAATGAATCCCTTTAAAGGAGGTATTCAAACATCTAAAGGCAACCATGTGGGTTTCTGTACTAATGTCAATGCATCCTTTCTATAATCCACTCTTCAGCTACAGCCACTCTGAAATGTGATGTAAACTAAAACCCTGTAATGCTCTTATTCAGTGATAGAAAATCTTCAATAAACTGAGCTTTCCAAAATATCAAGGGGATGACGTATTCTTCCTAGAAATCAAAAATTGTATTTTTCATACAATAATTAAGGGAAATAAGTATGGTGCAAAACAACTTAGTCCAAAGATACCTTCCTGTCCTCTCGTGACTTCCCAATCCACTAGAGCTTTATTGTCGTGCTTATTGTGATATCACAGGATTCTCTGGATGTGTGACCTCACTGGTATATGCTGCCCATGGCTACCTGTGCTGCTCTCTTCCTTTTCTTTATCCCTAATGCTAAGACTAACTTTTAACAATAAAATGAAATGTTTTGATTTATGATAAAAAGGTTAGTTAGAAAAGTCAGATACTAAATTGTTCAGTGGAACCTTTATCCTTTGATTATGCAGTTGGCTGAGCATAAGCATTTTGATTCACTTTATTCCAATTTAACTCCCCATTGCAGCTGACCCAAAACCTGACTTTTGCTATGCTTTGTATCCCTAGGAAAACAAAAAATGCAGTGATACTTGTTAAAAATTGCGTAATATATGTTTCAAGCTTTTGGCTTAGCAGAAATGAGAACTAGAACAAAAGTCATGCAAATATATAAAGGCTTGATATATTCGCTTTCTGAAAACCAGTAATAATTTTTTTTACTGCCACTTTAAATGACTTTGATCATTTCTGCAATATAGCAGACATGCTCTGTTATGAAACTTTGTATTTAGCTTAATAACATTGCTTGAAAAGTAGTTGCATTATAATATTAGATCTGAATCTTTGCTTTTTAGAACGTCTTAATTTCCCTATTTCTGTATTTTTTCTTTTGTTTTGAAGTTATATTGTATGGTTTATGTTTTGCTTTATAAGCAGTTACTATTATATACTGTCAAGTAAACAAAAAGAAAAATGGCCTAGATACCCTCTCATTGTGTCTTTTATAATCTCCACACTGCCTAGTTTTTATAATCAGTACAACTGAAAAGAGTTTCTGCAAATTATCCAAAGTTTCAAATGGAAACACTCTGAAATCCAGTCCTCATACATAGCACATTGTAATGCTTTACATCCTTGTTACTATGTTTTATGAGCTGGTCCAAAATCTGGAGGTCTAAAAATATTTGGAACTTTTGTTTGTTTCAAAAAGGTCCCATGAATTTGAGGTGCAGTCTGGGGTTTAACATCCATTTTTAAATGCACATCAGTTCTGAGATTTTATAATGTATGTGCGCAAAGACAGAAAGGGAAAACACGTGCACAAGAGAGTCTAGCTTGGCAGGCATTTCATATTCTGTTGCACAGTGTTTTACCGGAAAGCAGTCGGTAAGATTACCCACGTTATAAACTTTGCTGAACATACAGTATATTGCAGTAAATTTTTGTATTTTTTCATAATCCCAGTATGGTGTTACATAGTGCACAATAGCTACGGGTTGGTTTTTTTCCCCACACAAATCCTTTATTCCTGAGTGCCCAGCATCTGTCCAATCACCCTGATATCAATGTGCAACAGATTGAAAGGGCAAGTTTCCCTGCATGGTTCCAAGTGAAGGCTAAAATGATCAAAACCTCAACTTTTAACTTGACTACTTCATTATCTTGAACTTGTGGCCTACACAACCACAACAGTGGAGAGAGGGAAGGGCAACAAGGTTCCATGCATCACTTCTGTTATTTTATGTTCCTCTTGTCCCTCAGTTGCTTGCAAACCAATGTATCTCTTCCCCATTTCGTGCCTCCTTCGTTTTGCATCTGAAGTAAAACGTACATCTGCTGTGTAATTTAGGGTAGCTTTCACATCTATGGTGCCCAGAGAAGGAGCAGGAGGATGCAGATGGACAGAGAAACTACATGCCTGGGTGGGGCAAGAAAGTCTTTCCCATACTGGCCTCTTATGATAAAAAGATGTGGTGACATAAGGATTAGAGGTGGGAGAAGCATTTGCATTTGTGTACGTTTAGGTTCATTATCTAATGAGCAAATAAGTGCTATATTGAGTACTGGAAATATAGAATTTCAGTGTTGCCTGTATGCATTCTTTCCAGTCTACGTTGCTGTTTTTCACAGGGTTTGTAAATTACACTCATAGTATGATTCTAGATAAAGGTCATAAAATGTGGAATTTTTTTTTCATAATTTTGCTTTTTTTTTCTTGTTTCATTTATAGCAGGGACAACTAAATGTTCCTTTTGCCCAGAGGAGCTTAGAGAACACTCAATGAGGCTAATGGCAGCGTGATGACTTCAGGTGCATTTCTCACAGCTTCACTCAGGAGTGCCAGGAACACTTCCACACGGTTTTCTCTAACACCCATGTTGTGAGCAGTTCTGAGAACATGACATTGCCTCAAAGTACTCTAAAACAAGGAATTCGGTGGGTGGCACCCTGCCTACCTTTGCCATATGTGAATACCTTGGCTCCTTTGTCTTTGTCTGACACACCTCAGCCTCTGTCTGTAGCAGTTGGGTTGGATTTTTCTGTCTTCCCCTGTTTCCATCAGAGCCCTAGTACTGCAAGTGGTATTGTGTCAATAAGCAAGCACTTTGCTGCAAAATTACTCAATCATTAGAAGGGATGTGTGGCAACGAAGATATTCTAGCTTTTACATTTTTTATCACACTAGGGCTATTTTTTCCTTCTTTTCCACTCTTATTATTAACCTTTTTATAGAAAATTGGCTTACCAAGAATTTATGAATTAGCAAGTCTATTATAATGATGAATGGTAATTACCATTTAAATCCTGAGTCATTCATCAGCTTGTTCACCATATGTCAGGTGATACAAGAGTGCATGAATACTTGTCTAGTGAGTATTTCTCAAATGATTGTTATATTTGCCTGAACTTTGGACATGAATGCCAAATACTAGGTGAATAAAAGTTAAAATTATAGAAAAAGAAAAAGATTACATTTAATATAAGCAGAGGGAGAGAGACATCACAATAAGAGGCAATGCTGCTAGTGACACCTATTAGCATTAGACAATTATTAGCACATTTTTTATGATTTAGCAAGAATAAATGTGTATTTGAGCTTTTTGAACACACATGGAAAAGCTCGTAATTGCAAATGAAATTCTTATATAAGATTCCTGGGTAAGGAATCTTTTTAGAAAGAAAAAGCCAGGTTTGGGAAAGAGCTTACCAATTGGCCCAGCTAGCCCAGTCAAGCCTGAAGTTGCTTGGGAATTTCTGCCCTCATCAGATGCTTCTTTGTGAGTGTGAAGGCAGGTACTGGTTTCTGCCAGGATCCCAGAGAATTGGTATCTATACAGCCATACCAGTTCAGTTCATTTGGTCCTATCACTCCCCTTCCTTGATTATCCTTAATAATGAAGGAAAAAATTGAAAGGGCACAAGAGCTGAACTGTCATTCAGCCTCCAAATCCAGCCTGAGGTCTGGGGTAATGTGGGAACAGTTTCGCTTCATCTGTCAGTGCCAGACATCCCAGGGATGCAAATTCAAGATTTCTGCCGCCAGACTTCTCAGTGCATCTCCTCACAAAAGACAAAACAATACAAAGATATCCTCTGGGTCCCCCATAAAAAATTATGTTTTCAAATGAGTGAAATTATTGTAACAGGAATGAGTGAACATTTTATGTCAAGTGATAAAGACTCTAAGGACAAAGTTAACATTAATGATTATCACTTCAACTCTTTCTTTTCATTTTGATGTACCATATCTCTTTTAGGTTTAACAGCTCATAAACTGAAGCCAACTTTCTGGATGATCATTTAATTCTTGAAATGTAACCATAGACTAGGAAGAAAATACTAAGATATTAATCCTGGCGGCAGACAGCAAATGCTAGACCTGGAAGCTTAATGGTGCTAAGCTGAATGGAACACACCAAGTCTGTTATCCTAACAAAATACAGTCTCTGTGCAGGTTGGAAGTATTCTCTTGCAATAAGTATCTGAACACAGGCAAAAATAAAATAACAGCTTTAAAATGAGTAATCTTGCTGACCTAAATTGAGACCATCTTGTTCAGCTTATCTAACTGTGGAAAACAAAAAAACAAATCAAGAATATTGTTTTAATCAAAGGTCTGTTCTAGCAACGCCCAGTTTTCTTCATTGTGCTAAAACTGTCATTCTACTTTATACTGTTATTGCCTCCACTTCTGAAAAAAATTAAATTTTTTATTGCTGTTCTGAAACTATTTATATGTTGATAAATGTTGTTGAAGTTTGGAAAGAAAAGAAAGAATCACAGAATTTCCTGTTGGATCCTCTTACCTTTGGATCAAACTGTGACTAATGGATGACAATCTTTCACTCAGCTCACTACACAAATTGAGAAAGGTGTCTGCCCAGAGGTAGGTTTCACTGCCAGCCTATTTCTTAGAGTGAGTGGCTTTGTGTACTTTAAATTTAAGTAGAATCAGGTGCTATACATTACAATTATAGATGCTTTCTTTGTTTATTAGCGGACCAACTTATATCTAACTTTTTAAAAATTGTGTTTTGCATCAATGACAAGATGCTTTTGGTTTAGATGCCCTTGGTTCAGATACCCTTGGAAATTATAGAAGGTAACAAAATGGCAGCCTAGGGACAAAACTAATCTGCAATCTAAGAGGAAGAAAAGTGAAGGAGTTAACATAGTCAAAAATTTTTGGGGGTGAGCTCTGAATAAAAATAATCACCAAAACCATATATCTCTGGGAAGAGGGGTAGAATTTGTGACTGTCAGTTTCAACTGTAGACTTGCAGAATAAGCCTTTACTCAGACACAAGGAAAAATATGAGAATCATTCTCTATACTCTTTTGTATTCTGTAGAATTTAACCAGACTATAAAATAGCATGTTTGTTTTGGTGTCTCAGCAGCTATTAACAAAGGGTTTGGGTGCCTGCAAAAGCCATCCACCATTCAGACTTGTGCAATGAGCCACAAATCTGGTAAAGATAACATTGCTGTTTCTCATTGAGGAAAAAACACAGTGCAATAATCAGGTGAGTGTTCTTTCAAAGAAAATGCTAAAAAAGGCTCTGTATGGTGGCAGATACTATATCCCCGGATCAGCAAAACGAGCAAAGATTCCCATTGACGCCTCCCACCAGAGGCCCCAGTATTCCTAAGGCTGCCTCTGTATGTCAGCATGTGAAGTTGATCTTTCCCAGCTGACGCTGAGCTGAAATTTCTTGGAAGCAGCTGGGGTGGAGGGGTGCCAGAAAACCTTAAAAAATAAATCAGTTACAAGTGAACCAGGGCAACCCCAAAGGCCCAGAGGTAGGGCGGGTGTTTTGCTACATGCGATACTAATTAACTGTGAAAAGTTTTGAACGGTCCCAAAATTTTTTGTGAGTACCAGCTACCTTTTATAAAAAAGGCCATAAAAAGAAGGTAGAAAACACAGTTCCAGTAACTGAAATTAAGCTTACGGAGCTTGGAGGGGGGAGGTTGCAGAACCCCAACCCACAAGCAAACCCATTTTAGTTTAGTTTTAGTTTTAGCTTTAGGTGATTCTTATGTCAGAGTGTTCCTTCGCATAACTCATCTGACATAACCAATTGATGCAAAATTTTTATAATGCTTATTTCTTTTTATGCCCATTCCCTAATATTTTTTTCCAGACTAATATTGCTTCAGCCCACAGAAAGCCTTTGGACGCCTAACTAATTAAAACTTAACCTGCAATTAGAAGGCTTGAATCACTTTGAAAATCAGGTACTCTTAACTCTGCTTTGGGGTTCATACTGCAGGAAGCAGTAAGTATTCCAGGCCCTGCATTTTTAAGATTTGGTGCCTCAAATGAGAGTAGGACTTTTACTTGAAAAGCTTGATTTTGGATAGCCAAAGTAAAATAATCATAGTTTTCATGTTTTTAAAGTCCTTTAAAAGACTGCAGAAGCCTTAAACAAGTTCTATCAATAGTAAACAAATTAATTGTAAAATTCTGCAACACTGAAAATCTATCAAGATCAGGAGCTGCACACATCCATTAGGATCTGAATACATTTTGCTATCCTTTCCAGACAACATTTTTCAAGCAAAAGATCAGTTTATTCGCATCATTTTATGTAAGAGTAGTAATCTGTAAACTCTGTAACATGTTTCATAGAGGAAAGGAGTTTCCACAGGTGCCTGTCTCTACCAGACACAGCTGTCTGTTACCTGAAGACATAGTTCATTGACTAGGGCTGGGCAAAATTTCAATTGCATGATGTTTCTGCTGGTAACAAATTTAGCTATGAGTGACACATGGGTGATTATAGCTCATATTTACCTCTAAGATGACGGAGAACAGAGACCCTGAACCACTGAATTGGTCCTAGATAGTTCTTCAAGAGCCTCTGTGTGTACTCCTGAGCATGACTGTGTATGTATACGCCTGTAGGTACATGCAATACTATATTGTGTGTGGATAGTATGCATTTACTTCCATTTCTGTTCTTTGACTTGTCGAACTGGTAGAGAGATGAAAAACAGGGATGAGTAAGTGCCTTTTGTAGTTGATGGAAAAATAATTCACTAAGCTTGGGCTGCATTAGTGGCTGGTACTGTTCTGCACCCTTGGAATGTGCAAGGCCCCAAGCTTTTTGTAAGAAGAGGCTTTAAGTCACCTTCATCTCCTCACCAGGGTCCTCCTGGGAGTCTGCTTGTCTACTGCATCCCTGCTTCCCTGAAGCCTTGAGAGGCATGGTGAGCCAAGGCTGTCCCAGTCCAGGGTGCTCCAGCTGTGTCCTTGCAGCCTTAGTAATGCTGCGTGCACCAACAAGCAGCACAGAGCAGGAGTTAGAGTCCAAAGGAGAAATAGCACGTTGCAAAACAGGCTTAAGGCACACTGCCTCACCAACTCTGTGTGGTTAAGAAACACCTGGTTTTTTTCAAGAGCCTCTGTGTGTGTTCCTGAGCATGACTGTGTATGTATATGCCTGTAGGTACATGCAATACTATATTGTGTGTGGATAGTATGCATTTACTTCTTATGTTTAAAAATAAAATTAAAAATATAAAGAAAGACTGGTGCTCAGTGAAAACCACCTACATATTATGCTGAGCTTAGCTTTTCCTGAATAAGTAGATTGGGTAGGAAGGGTTGGAGGTAGAATAAGAAATGTTATTATATAAGATTAAGATTCAGTCTGAGGTGGCTATCTGTCCAATCAAAATCTCTCTCAAAATAGATTTTTCTTTTTTGGAATTCTTACCAGTAAGGGTAGCCAAAGAATTAGATTCAACTGATTTTAAAACATTTATCCTCTTTTCTTTGCTGTTGTTGTGGGGAGGTTTTGTTGTTTTCATTTGGCTTTTTTGCCCCTTGTGCTTTTCCTGAAACTTGGGCATCAGGAAGTTCTTGAATTAAGTTGGAAATGTGAGTGAGTATTTTAGCTTAGGAAACCTTTTCCCTATAACAGAAGTAGAAAATTACTATGTTTTCAGGATTCATTCAGCTACCTAATAGATAGTGCATAAACTGGTGTATATGACTCATAAGAGCAAGATTTGTGGGAGAAGTAAAAAATTATAAGACAGAACTTGACTTATTGAATTTAGGCTAAAAATTCTTGCACTTGCAATACTATTTTAAAGGACACAGATTTAATAATAACTTCACCTTTAATCACTTGGAAGACATGATTTTAACTAAAATACGTCACTAGAAAATCAGTGGAATTATTACTCCATTTTTAGAATGAAACCCTGACAACATCTCATTTCATTTTAAATTAAAGAGTTGTTAAAGAAAAAGTAAATAAATATTCAAATCTGAATTTTGATTGAATACTAGAGTGAATATAAACAGAAGCAGATGGATCTGCAGGACTATGAAGAGGAAATGCATCCTAAAAATTAATATTGCCTGCAATGCATTGACTTACTGTAATACCTACCAAACCATCTTTAACAGTAGGATTTAAATTGCAAAGTTGACATGGCCATTTCTAGACCTTGACTTTTCCTGGTAAGGAGATCCCTGATGTGGAGGGGACTATTACTAAGATTCTGAAGTTATCCTCTGCACTGAATGAAAAAAAATATTCATGCCTTTAGGGGTTGTGGGTCCTTGCTGTGATTTACATAACTTACTGTGAGCAGCCATGGCAGACACCAATTATAGAGAACTTTGTAACTGCTCTACCTGTAGCTCCCAGTGGAAGCCATGTTTCTGTTGTATTAAATCTGTACAGAAATGACAATAGGGGTAAAGGAAAAAAAATAAATGATGCTGTGAATGTTATAAGTAAACCTTTGGGAACAACAATATATGTACTGTGGTGCAACAGATAATGCAATTTTGCTCAACATTTCAGAGATCATGCAGACCAAATAAAAAAAATAAAAAGCAAAAATAAAAACATGCCAAGAAATTCAAAATAGACAGGAGCTGTAATGTCACTTCACCTTTCACAGCCACTGCAGTTTTGTAAGGCAGAAGTTGGAAGTTGAAATTATTTCTGTTATGTGTTTGGCTTGGAAAGGAAGCATGGTCAGGTAAAAAAAAAATAATACATTTACCAAAGTGACCTCATATGCAATTCAGGGAAGAAATTCTGAGTGTCAGCCCAAATTAAAAAACTAATGCTGAAAACTGTCTCAAAAGCTTATGGAGTTAGTGCAATTAACATTTACTCTGGAAATATCTTTAAAGTAGCTCCCTGTAGCACTAAAGAGCTCCTGCACAGCCTGAGCATAAGCTGGTGGGTAGCTGGGACCTGCTGCCACCTCCAGAGGAGAGCAGGGAGTGCTGGAGGCACATTTCCATCTCTCTGTCTACATGGCCTGGCGCGGAAGTGTGAGCTATGGCACAGCAACACATTTATCCAGACTTCCCCTGGGCTTGAGAGAGAAAGGAGAAGTAGTCCTTTGTGCAGACCAAGGTGCAAGTACTGTGCAAATATTCAGTGCAGCAGGCTGTGTTCGGAGTCCAGCACCAGCTGGGCCATGTGCTCTGCGAAACTTCATCAGTGCTGAGTGGGCTGCTCGTGCTGGGGCACCTGAAGCTGCCCTGGGACACAGCTCAGACCTTGGTCTTCTAAAGGCCCTGTAGCCCTCTTGAAATATTTCTACTGGGGCTTTAAAGGCTGACAGGAAGCACTTTGCTGTTATGTTCTCAGTGTTTCTGGGAATGTTAGTAAACAGGAAAAAAAACCTCCAGTTTTTGGCAGAATGCCATTTTAAAACAAACAAGGAAGCAAACACCACCCAACCAAGCAAACCAAAGCACCAATAGTCCCTCCTAAAAAACCCTCACCAAAACCAAAACCCACAAAACAAAACCCCTTTAAAGAGGAAAATGGGAGTAAGTTAAGCTTTCTGATTTAGCTACCACTTACTGGTGAAAGGATGGAAGACTGAGTAGAAGGGGAAGGAGGCAACAACTGTTCAGATAATCCATACCTGTATGGGGCCGTGACTTTGAAACTAAGTATGAATAAGTATATTTTGTTCTGCTCGTGATTCAGATTAACTTTTCAGCTCCTACCATTCCTGGATGCTTGGGTGGAGGTTTATTCTGCATTGAGCAGGTATCTACTAGAGTTTTCTATATATTTGTATTGTCCAAAGCCTTAAACTTCCTCTTTTCTCTGTTTTTTTCCAGAGGCCTGTTGACCTCTGGAACCTAGTAAAATCACTTTTGGAACATTTAGAAAAATTAGAGTAATAATCAGTGTATTTAATCTTAACAATGTTTAAAAAAAACACTTGGAAAGTGAATTGAAGGAATTGAAAACTGGAAATTGAGACCTCATGCTCATTTCTTTTGTTCTTCATTAGGACTTGCCCTTTCGGTTTACAGTCCTGTATTAAAAAAAAACATGAAAGGGGTTGTAACTGAATTAAAAGTAGATTCCACTCTGTCTCCTCTCTTCCATGAATCAATCCTGTCTGCAGGACATAACCTGAAGGGGAAGTGTTGCTCACAAGCTTTGCAAATTTTCACATGTGCTGAAGTCAAAAAGTCTCAAACACACTTATTTGTGTCTCAGGAGCTAGAATTGATAGTCTGCTATTTCTGCATGCTCTAGACACTGAGGAAAATGATGGATGAAATCCACAAAGGACTGAATTAATTTGTCAAGATACGTTAAAATGAGTCTAAAATGTTTGTAGCTGGTTGCTATCTTCATCTGGAAAACTGAACTGAGCATGTTTGCCTCTGAGCACTGGCAGCAAACCAGACCAAGGACTCTTTGTGAGGACTTTTTTTTAGTCTGGACTGAGCTACAGAAGAATGTCACTGTGAGTCCAGGAGCCTAATCCTCCAGGCATCCCTCATGAGGCTTGGGATCATCCCTGGTCCATCCCAGAGAGAAGTTTCCTTTCAACTGGACCTTCTCTCAGCATGGAGTAAGAGGGGCTTAACAATCATCTGTGCATGCCAGCTCCATAATGCTGCTGCTGAAAACAGACCACTTTACAGATAACTTATGTTATGATGGCTTCATTATATACAGCAGTGAAGTCAGTAATTTTCAGCATTGTATCATATACTAAAAATTCTACAAGTCTAAATGTGACTGAAAGCAGGGAAGCAAGTAAAATGTTGATAAACAGTAGGATTCTGCAGTACCTCAACAGCCTACCAAAATCCCACTACCTGAAATTCAGAGCCTTAACCAGTTCACAGGACTGGTCAAAGAAATAATGGTTCATTTTGCTGTTGGTGACTCCTGAGTCTCCCTTTGTGCATCACAGTCCTGGAAAGCACCATCATCACAAAGCCAATGAGAAAAACAGTCATTTTCATCATGATTTCAGGGACACCATGTTGTACAAATTTGCAGGGGAGCTCACTCCAGACACACATCCTAGGTGATGGGATTAGAGCTGCTGTTTTCTAAGGACCAATGCTTGCAGACATTTGTCATCTGTTAGGTCCCTAGTAAAATCTAACAATATTGTAATCTTAACTAAAACTATATTTGTTGTATTCATTCCACTGCAGGTGTTATCCCATAAACATCATTGCGCATTTTATTGAAGGGAGTGAGATGGTGACTTTTGTATCTCTAAGCACATTTAATTGCTATTTTAAAAATTTAAACACAGTTTTATGTTTCACATATTTCAGTTTTTTGCCTGTCTAAAGCTGAAATAGGATGCTGTTTCAAACATTGCCTCTTGTTTACGATCAAGGCAAGGTGCTCTTTAAGCATATGATATTCCACTATAGCAGAAAGAAAATAATTTTATAGAGTGTTTTTGCATATGCTATTAAGATTCAAGTCTTGATTTCTTCCCCTTCTAAACAGTGTCCCAAAGACCTGTGGTATCCTCTGTGTTAAGTGCCGGGTTCAAGAGATTAAGGGCAATGACTGGCATCTAGTTCACTTTTATTTCCATTTCAGTGCAACCTCACATCGCTATACATCTGTTTTGTTGATTCAGAAGAGCACTTGAGATGCTTTACAGTTGATTTTGACAAGTGCTACAATTTGATATGGGTAGATAATTCTTGCTGAGTTGATTTCAAAAGTACAGAAATTATAATTTTGAGTAGATATTACCTTTCTTTATGATCAGAATTTTCATGTAATATACTGTGCACTTAAGCTTCTTAATCACATTTTCTTTTTTTAAACATTACATTCTTTCCATCTAATCAAGTATTGCAAATTAAAATATTGTTCTAAATATATCTTATATTTTTTTCCATGCACTGTGGACAGCTCATGCAAAACCCACTTGAAAAAGTGGTCCCTCCTAACCTTCTCACCAAAACTATTTGGTTTGGAATTTAATTAAGCAGTGAGACAGGACAGACTATATAGCTAGGTTGATTAATGCACGCCTCGGGTGCATTTCACCTCATGCCTCTAGCACATCTGAGGTGTGGAGTAATCAGTTCAACTGCTTAGTCAAAGTATCTTAATGTGATTATAAAATGGGCATTCGTTAAAAAATAAAAAACTCAAATATGACAACATATCCTTACACTACTAAATGTCATCCACAGAGATGAAATTTGGACAAAAATAACGTAAATAATTTCATTAAATTCCAGGTTTAAACACAATAGAATTATTTAGCTGAAATATTTTATGGGGTGAAATGTGAGTGTTCCATCCTGTTCCTTCTGCATCCCCTTCCTTTGGAGCGTACAGAAACTAGTAACCCATCATCACCCCCAGCTTTTAACTCCTTCCTTTTTTCCCCTCTCCAGTCTAATTCTTTACTCTCTTTCTCCTTTTTGTTTATTTATTGTCCTTCTGCCTCAGGCATTTCTCCCTGATGTCAGTATTTACTGGGCATGAGCCCGTGCTCTCTGTATTGGTGGTCCCCAGGTGCTCTTCAGCACATGAATTGATGAGGGAAGGATCTGTCCTTGGCTGCTAACCTCTGTGAACACTGCAGAGGGGTTAACTCCAGATTTACACCGTGCTACTGACAGTTTAAGTGGTCTCAGTTGGAGGCTTTCAACAGAAATTCTGGTCAAAGAAATACGAAGAAGGATGGACAGAGAAGTCTTCAGCTTTCAGAAGGGACACCCATCACAGGTTTGTTTTCATCTGAAGGAGAATGGACTAATTTATATTTTTAGGAGAAACTATTGTCAGAATGTTATCTAAAAATAGCAGTGTTACACATCGTGATTTCCTCATAACTATTGCACAGAGATATGCATGAGAAAGCATAAGCTTACACCTCACACCTTCGCGTGCCTCTCCCAGAGGCCTGGTGTTCAAATATCTACTTGTGCCTGTCTGGGCTGGGAGAGTTTATTTTCTTCACAGCAGCTGGTATGGGGCTGTTTTGGACTGGTGCTGAAAATAGGATTGACAACACAGGGAAGTTTTAGCTGCAGCTGAGCACCTTACACAGCATCAAGACCTTTTCTGCCTCTCACCCCACCCCACCAACAAGGAGGTTGAGGGTGCACAAGGACTGACCCCAGCTGACCAAGGGATATCCCAGACCATATGGCACCATGCTCAGCATATAAAAGTGGAAGAAGAAGGAAATGTGGGGTGGTTTTCAGAATGATGGTGTTTGGCTTCTCCGGTCACAGTTGCATGTGATGGAGCCCTGCCTTCCTGGACTTGGGTGAACATCTGCCTGCTCATGGGAAGTGGTGAATGAAGTCCTTGTTTTGTTTTGCTTGCATGCATGGCTTTCATATTATCTCTTGAACCGTCTTTATCCAGCCCACAAGTTTTCTCACTTTTACCCTTCTAGTTCCCACCCCACTGTGGGGGAGTGGGTGCATGTGAGCTGAGCTGTTGGCAGGGCTAAAACCACGATACAGCAGAATCAGTAGTGAGATTCTCAGTGAGTTCAGCCTTGTTTGGCCCTCAGACAGCAGATTTTACACCAACATTTGCACACACTGTCAAATGTGTGAGGGCTGCACTGCTGGCATGGGAGGGGAGGCTTTGATCAATAGAGTCCAAGGGCCTCTGGCAACTGCCTGTGACTCCATGAACTTCAGTGGGTGGTGTGCCCTGGCACCTTTGTAGGTCTCAATCTCCTTAGTCCCTTTGAAAAGAGAATTTGACTGGAAGTTTCTGAGTTTAAGCTAGAGGAGTTTCTGAAGAAAGGGGATTTTTTGTTTGTTTTGTGGGTTTTTTGCTTTGTTTTTAATTTTTTTCTCAAGAGAAGAGAATATAGCCTAGAGATTTTAAAATATCACTGAAAATGAGAATCTGCTCAGTTGTGGGGGAGTGTTAGGGGTCCCCAAGGAGCCAAACAGACTAGCAAAGGGGAGAAAAGTGTCTGGAGTAGTGATGGAAGGAAGAAAAAGCAAGCAACAAAAATAACAAAGTAGAACTGAGTCTGTTATACAGAAGGAAGCAGAGGGAATTTAATGAGCAGAGAGGGAGAGGCATATGTCCAAAAAATCGAAGATTAAAACGGGAGGCAGGAGGAGTGGGGATGGGAATGCCAAAAATTCAACTTCATATCAGAAACAAAAGCAAGGGTCTGAAATGGCGCATTCTGCTCAAGGGACTACTCCTTACTGATGCAAGCTGGCCCATGGAAGCTTTTCAGATATTCATATAAGGGCTGCAGGAACAAGCCCCATATTCACCAAAGGATTTCTGATCCCTGCTCATTTGTTCACACAGTCACTGCCCCACTTCACCCCAGCTCTGCCATTCACTTACCTCAATTTAGAATCTTCCTACATGGTTTCTGTTGTTCTATTGGCCACAAAACTTAAGAGGAATTCAAAGAAAATTTTAAAAACGTCTATTAGGAGACATGGACTTTCCTCTTCTGAGAGGTGCATGTGAACACTTCTGTCTAGCATAGGCTGGATTTGTTCAAATTCTGCAGTTATGGTATGTGAGTCAGCATTTTTAAGCAAGAAAAGTAGTCCATTCTGATGTAGTTTTTAAATAAATACAATTCTTTTTAAGTTTATGGTGTGAGGTGTAAATACTAGTGATAGCTAATTGCAGATTTAAAACTAAATTCCTTTTCACTTGTGTTAAACAAACATTCTATATTCTCTATTCAGATGAATAGATTTTTTCTAGTCAGAAGTCACATTGAGGTTTATAGGGTCATACACATAAATTAGGAATTGTTGAAGAAATAAGTGTTTATGCAGAATCCATCCCATAAATAGCAGAAAAAATGCAAGTAAGGTTATTCATGCAGGGCTGCTGATATATCTACAGGGTTACTCACAAAGTTTCCTCTAGTGTTACATTTGTATTCATATATGTCAAAAATTCAATGTTATTTCTTTTTAAAATAAATTGGAAGCACAAGTCTGTGGTGTATGATTATTTTATTAACTGATAAATCAGCTAGCTCTCAAGGGTATGGAAGAAACGTATTTATTTAATTTACAAATAAACTGTATCCATTCCTGACTCCCATCCTTTGTTAGAAGTATGCCCTAAGAAATTCCAATGTTTCACATTCTAGTTGCTTAAATTTATTTTCAAGAAGTAAAAGAAAAAACATAAATATATTTTTTCAAATCTCCAGACTTCTGTGCAAACAAAATCCCATAAAATATGAACAAGTGTAAACACTGAGTGTGTTTTCAGTGGACATGTGCTTTCATGGTCATATAAATTGTATTTCCACAGCACTTTTCTAACTTTAGGTACACAAGTTCATACTTAATACCTCTAAATAGTACAGCCTGACTGCCAGCATGGCTGAGTGCTGGCAGTTTCACACCCATAAATTCTCCATTGAGATCCAGATGGGTGAATTCTGACTGCATTCATGAGGAGATGCCCCTCTGCATACGGTGTAAAAATTTGAATAAAAGCAGATCAAATACAGGTGTGGGTGTTTCTTTTCTATGACAAATCACAGGCTTTTATAGCAGATGTAAGTGTTGAGAGCTACTTAGTTGAGAGCATTTTCTTATCTTTAAACAATTATAAAAGAAGGTTATTCCATAATTATCCATTATGGGGACAAAAACTTCATCAGTTAGGGAATAACTCTTTTTTTTAATCTTGTCTTATTTGGAGAAGCCCACTCTAATCTCCTGTTTCACTGAGCAATTTACTATTAAAAATGGATCAAAATGCCAGACTGTCCTTTGTGTTCTCCTCCTATATATATATATATATATATTAAATGAAGTATGCCAGTTTAACAAAGGAGAAATATGTTCTCTGGCACTGCCTACATCATACATCTGTTCTCTCCCATGCTTGGACCAGTCTGAGTGCTTCTATAGTCATGACCAGCAAGTCTGTGTCTGTACTTATGGTATCAGTTGCTGGTGTCCCAGCTGCAATTGAAAATCAGGTACCAGTTATGCTCTGTTACCTCCAACAGGTTTGGGTTTATCTTAAGCCCGTAGAGCATCGATGCCATAATAAAATGATGATAACAACAAGGGAGGGTAGGAAGGTAATAGAAAAATACCCTCCTGGAGGAGAAGAAATTACAATCCCAGAGAGCGCAATTCAGTGAGTGTGTGAAGTTTGTGATAACTATTATTTTGGTCTTGGCAAAACTAGGAAAAATCGTAAGGATCTGACTCCACAATCCTTGTTTGATAAATATTCTCACTGATTTCATTGCGGCTGCATTGTTTATAAACCTTTTTTTACTGCATATAGACATCATGCTGCGGGGCAGCACATCCTCTGGTTAACTTAGACACCTGATATTGTGTGTTTCAAAAGTCAGGCCTAAAGCTTCAGCTCTGGATGCTCATCAAGTTGATGAAGATGAGCAGGCTTATTTAAAGGCTCAGAGTGACCCTGCACAGCTAGGGAAGGCTTAATGGCTAAAATGAACTGGCAGCATCTACTTCTTGAAGTTTCTTTCCAAGCAGTTACCTCCACAGGAAACTTTAAGTTTATGGTTCAGGACATTTTCTTTGCCACATGCAAAAAATTTCGACAAGAGTTGAAGACCTGAAGTAGGCAAAGGAGCTTCTACAGCAAGTTTCTTAAGAGTGTGAAAAAATGTTTGCCGTTTTACGTTGTGTATATGCAATATTCCACAAATAAAATAAATAGAAACATTGTACATTAAAAAGGAGGAACTATATGACAGCTTTTGTTGTTGTGGTGGTGGTGGTTATTAATATTGTTATTAATATTATATAATTATCAATATAATTATTTTATTATTTCA
>NC_086197.1:79018807-79043807 GCF_035770615.1 Melospiza melodia melodia
AATTTCTTTCCTCAGTGATCTCAAGCATCTTATTTAGGCAGGTGTGCTGAATTCTCTTATTCTGTAGACGTTAGCTGAACAAAACTACTCATTAAAATATATGCTTAGGAAAAAAAATTAGCGGCATAAATAAAATCAGTAGTAATAAAGAGAATCAATCAGTAAGAAAAATGTACAGCAATATACAACATAAAAATTTAAAGAAGAATCAGAGTAATATTGTATATAAAAGGTGATTAAATGTTAGCATATGATTACGCTGTCATTGCATATTATTATCAAAGAATGTTTAATTTATACCCTGTTTAAAATTAGAGGTAGCTGTGCAAAAGGATATTTTTCTGCTCCAGACCATATTTTTTTTTCCTGCTGAATCCACACATATACTGTAGATTTGTGATTCAGATTTGTGGTTCTGAATTAATTACGTTAGATGTCTGAAGTACATTAGTTCTTTGGCAGTCTACAAGGCAGTAATAATAGGGAATGATGTTGTCAGTCATTTTAAAGTCATCATTCGGCTTCTGCCATCTCCATCCTACCACTTCGAGGGCTTTAGGAGAAAACAGCCTGCCGAAAGACTGTTTTAACAAGCACCTTCTTGGGGAAGACTATAAAATAGGAGCTGAAAGAGGAAAAAAAAAAAAAAAAGGCGCAACAAACCAAATAAATAGAATAAGTAGCTTGATATTTCTCGAGTATTTAGTTGTTGGTCATGTCAGCATGGTGTACTGTCTTTCTCTTTCTTTTTTTAAATAGACATGAAATCCATTTTTAATTTTTTGACAGGGATTATTTTTGTTTCAGTTTTCAAAAAACGCCATGTATATTGATCTTTGTTAAAGGTGAGAATCAGCTTCTTTAACTGTATTTTACAGGATATCCTGATGCCAAACCAACATAGCAATGCAAATTAACTATTTAAGTTTAAATGAAGATTTGTAAGTAGACACTTGATAAGCTTGGAGCATTTGAGCTTGAGCTAGAGAAATTAATTTAAAAGTAGACTTTTATGTTTCTAATATTCTTAAAAGATATCTGTGCCTAAAGTGAGAATTACCCTGAAAAGAGGGCAGGAATGGTTTTTGGAAGTGGAATGCAGCAAAGAGCTCATGCATGCCCAACATGTACCCATGTGGCATATACCCACACAGCTGCTCAAACACACAGAGAAAATAGGATTTATTGTTATCCTTGCTGCAAAATCAGTATTGGACAGATTAATTCTGGCCTCTCATCCAGCTCTGCTCCTTCAGGAGAGCTCCGCAGCACAACAGTACCATTCTGCAAGCTCCTCCACAACAGGTTTTTTTCCCTAGTGCTAAACATTCCTCAGTGTGCAGCAAGTTCAACACCCTTTACAACTTTTCTCTAGGGACAAGTACTACAAAGGGGTTGTCTTTTCTAAGGTATGTCAAGGCCTGAAAACCCACTAAGTGGTAAGTGTACAGCTCTGACCTGACGGAAGCAGCAGTGGCCTGCAGCCTGCAGAGAGCTCTCAGCTCTGTATCTATCTAAGCCATTCAGAAGTTAATGCATCATGAAGGGAAATGCTTCCCATGAAATTCATTTAGTTGCTGTTTAAACAGTAAATAATCCAAAGATGGGAAGGTTTACTTTCACTGAAACATATTATTTTGTTCATTTGAAATTAAGTAAATTGTCAGATTGGGAGTACTGAATGCAGAAAATAAAAGGATTTTGCTTTAAAGTTGGGGAAGGTTAAAAACAGAAAAAGGACTTAGGATGTAGCAGAAAAAACCTGTAGAACACCGCTGAACAGAGATGAATCAAACACACCATTATATGTGTCGCTGCTGAATGATAGGTAGCTTCTATACATCCTATATAAATTTCAAGTTCCTATGTTCACAAAACATACTTCAGGAATATGGTATTTGTTATATAAGTATAAATAAATATACATATATAATATTTATATGTACATATACACACATGTGTACACATGTACATATATATATACATATATATATATATATATATATATATATATATATATATATATATATATATATATATATATATATATAAAACTAGAATATGGAAGATATATATTTATATATTGCTGGCTATAATTCATTTCTAATAATATGCCTGATTCTGAAAATGTGTGTTTTTCAATACATATGTATGTTTTATAGAGAGAGACCTGTGTCACTGTCGGGGGCAGAGCAGAAATGTGAATTGAATGGTGAAATGATATAACCCCTCATGTGTCATCTTTCTAGGAATAATCGCTCAGCATGACAATCCTATGCATTCAGAAGTATTCTGGAAGTTGCCATTGTATAGGAAAGTAAAGATTACTTTGATGCTGATCTTCTGATGGACAAATAAGGGAAGGGCTGATTTGGGTCAGATAACTCGCTTGCAGTCTGACACAAGTTCAAACTCTAATCCTGCAAAGCTGGGCTGAAAATTCTCTAGGAACAAACTTTTCCATTGTTTTCCATGCTCCCACTTCCAATGCCAAATACAACTTGCAATTTTAAAGGTGTGTGAAAACAAGAAATAAGTTGGAAAAAAAAAATTACTACATCCTTCCACTGTTCAAGGAGAACCCTTCTGGGGTTTGGTTCACTTTCAAGTTTGCACAGATTTTGTCCCAAATAGCTCACCTACTCTGCTTCTGAAGTCTTTCAGGATAAAAAAGTCCAGAAAAACAGAAGAAGCAGTGTTCCTAACTACTGTATGTACTCTTTTAGGACAGGATCAAATTTTTTATCAGGAATGGGTGTAAAATAGGTCTCTGAGACGACCCTTTGAAATGAAGTGAGATTTCGTACAGTACGTCTGTGTGGTTTGTTAGGCGAAACTCTGTAAGTTGAGTTTTCTGAAGTAAATTTCCAGTCTGTTTTTTCAGCTGGATAATGTACTACATTTCACTTTCCCCAATCCAGCCAGTGCTTGTTAAACCTTCTCTTTTTTTGTCCATGTGTTAAGATGATGGACAGTATTTGCTGATTCCAGCTTATCTAGGCTTTTAACAGAAAAATCCTGGATCAATTCAACCTGTTTGAGCAAAAAGTCTTGTAAATGCCTGAGTCTGGGGAATGGTTTCACAGTAATAAACAAACACAAGTAGTTTATAGAACTCTGCTAAAACAAAGGCAAAGTCTTCTATATTAACACATTCATGTCCATAGCATAAAATGTCTTTAATAAATAGTCTTTCCCTGCTCACTGATGAAGCAGAAATGTGATTGTAGCTCAGGTTATGTTTTCTGCTCCTGGTAACTCTGAAACATTCACATATGGCCCTTACATTTTCCCTTACTATGGATTTGCCTCTGTTTTCTAGTTCCACATCCTTGACATGCTGATCTCAGCATTATATCAGTGAATGATGCAGAGATATCACCATTTCTCTTTTCTTTCTTTTTCTGCTGCTGTTTGTATGTTTGTTTATTTGTTTTTTACAGAAAAAAGAGGACAAAGTCTGACCAAGGAAAATCAATTTATATGAATAAGAAAGAGTGTATATACGACAGAAAACAGCGCTTTTTAGGAAAGTCAGTTTCCTCTGACATTCTCCACTGTCTATAGATAATATGTTCCATAATATGTTGGTCTTTTAGTAAATGCATCCATTGGGAAAGGAAGAAAAAAAATAGAGAAAGAAATAGGGGGCAGGCCATGAATTTAATAGAAGAATGTAAAGATCAAGGAGTTTTGCCAGTATTGAAAGAAAATAGAATGAATTAGAACTTCTCTTAGTGTATGTCAGACATCTTTGAAGTTTTGTAAAGTTATTGTGCATAGCAAGAAAGAGCATTTCCTCCATGGATGTTGGCTAACTGATTGCCCCAGAAGCAGAATGGGTGGTAAAAGAAGATGCATCAAAAAACCCATCCTGAAAAAACCCTAAACATTTCTTGAAAATTTAAACATTTCTGAAGCTGAGAGAGCTCAGAAGGTTCCACCATGTTTCAGGCTTTACTTCTTAAACAGTCATGCATATGGAACACAGCAAATACGACTGCAGTGTTTGTATTTCATTGGGAACATCATTTTGGTGCATCTTCATATTCTACCAAGTGACAGCACACAGTTGCCTCTTGTCCTTGCAAGACAACAGAGATGAAAGGAACAGCCAATTTTATCTTTGTTATCAGAACTCAGTGAATAATTTGCAATTAATAATTTAGTCCTAAAATGTCACTTTCAGTGTTCCAAAACTGTTTGTGAATCTGTACATTTTTAAAATAGATAAGAATTTTTAGAATCAATAGACATATTGCTGGTACATTCCATACCAAAAATACAAATAATTAAGTCAGACATCTTCTTCCCTGACTTCAGTTGTTTTTTCCAGATATCAGCCTGGCCTATCTGATCTGCTCATCACCCCTAAATGGCAGCAGTGTTGGTGATGATTTTCACAATTCATAGATTTTAGAATAGCCCAGAGGCTGCACTAAATCACATCAGGACACAAGCAGATTTGAAAAAATAGGACTAGATTTAGGTATAAAGATTGTTGAAAAGACCTTATCACTTTTTTCCTCAGGTGAAATAGCAGGCGTACAGACATATGAGCTGGCTGCAACTCACTTCATTAATCAAATCAATGTGAATTTCAAATTTCAAATATAATATCTGAATATACAATTTTAAATTGGTGCTGGTATAGTTTCCAGCATTTGAATTACAAATTTGCTTTTTGCTAATCCATTCCCTAACAGAGATCAAACACTTGAAAATTCATGAAAAGCAAACATGAAAGGGTCACAAACATGGTCAAATGTTACCTGGCTGTTTAATTCAAATGGATACTCAAAGAAAATGTTTCCGATATTTGTTCAGCCCCTTCTTTCTAGTTAGCTTAAAAAATTAAAGTTAAATGGCAGACTAATACCATGTGCAAATCAAAAAAAAAAAAAAAAAAGCATCAAGGAGACTTGAAGATAGCAATACAGAAGTAAATCATAAAGACAGATGAGTACATCTGGAGTCATACTGGATATCAGACTGAATCTGTGGATGTTCCCATCCATAGCTGGCATTTTAACTGTGACAAAAATAGCTGTAAAATTTGGAAGCAAGTTTAAAATGTTGAATATATCTATTTCCACTGTGATAGTCAGTTCTGCTGTATATTCATTGCCAGAAAAATGCAATTGTATCCAAATGTGCACTGATACATTGAGCCAGTAGTCAAAGTTTAGCCATATGGGTGCACACTTTCTTTCTCTTTCACCGTTGCAAGTGCTATTGACAGCAAAGTCAAATATGCCTTTAGCAAAAAGGAAAGAAGTAATGGGATTTTTGTTTCTCAAGTTCTGCCTAGTCAGATTCAACACATATATTATTTTTCTGCCTTACAACCATCTACAAACAGAACCTTCTCATTTCAGTTTTTCACACATTTTCTTTGTGTGAATCTCACTGAAATAGGCAAGCTGTCAGTGACAAAGCTTAGTGTCAATCTCATATGAAGTTGAGAAATTAGAATTACAAAAGGAAAAATCTAGTAGCCACAATCAGTCCTGTAGCTACAAACAATTTTTTTTGCTTCATCAGCCAAGGTTTTAGTAGAGAGATAATCTATGATGTCACCTATCACTGATGTCACTGCTGTTTCTGAAGACATAAATTGCTTTATGCAACAGACAAGTTCTTATGGGAGAAAAAACCTCACAATGAGAATAACATTTGCCAGGAGAAAACCCAACCCTTCCACATAAATGCCCTGGGCTCCTGTTGTGCCATGACTGTGCTATAAATCTAAGTATACCACCTCTGCTGTACAAGCTCTCCTACTTCAGCCCAAGTCAGGTTTATAAGAACCTTTTCATTCAATAGCAAATTGCTTTTTGCAAGTACACAGCTATTAGTGACTGAAAGATCAATGGAAAAAAAGGAAGGTGATTCTGTATCACACTCCATGTTCTTTCCTTCCAGCTGTGGAAAGCTCAGCTTATAGCCTAGCTGGGATCTCTCCACTAATCTCCAATCCACCACTTAGTCCAGTCACTGCTACTATTGAATTTGATGTCTCCACTCCTAGACGTGGTATAGGGAAGACATTGTAATTATTAAAGACATCCATAATAGGATTTTTAAAAAGGAAACTAGTTAGGAGATGTTTAGTTGTATTGCTGGTCATAAAAAAGACATGTGAACATGATGGATCATCAAAGCTAGCTTGCTCGAAGAATTCAAAATTGTTGTTGCTAGACAGGTAAAGCTGGAAGATCTCCCTAGTTATTCTGAAAAAAATTGACAAAACAAAGAAGGAATAATTCCCTTCTGTCAGTCAACTGCTGCAACTAGCATGGAAAGAGTTGTTTGAGTCATCAACATAAAGAATGTTTCTATAAAGATAGATAATAAAGATAAAGAATGTTTCTATATAGTTTTCCTGTTCATTCTGTCTTTTGATAGGTTACTGTTCCTGTTGATTCAGTAATATAAAATAAAGACTTGTGAGTAGAGGCTTTGATCTTGTTTAACATGATGGTTACTTCAAGACTTAAGGATGGTTCCTGAAGGTCACTGTACTAGAGGGAAGAACATAAAAGCTTTGAGTGGGGGTAACATAACTGATGACAGAATTCTCTTTTGGGTGTAAGCAGAGGGCTAATGTGGAGTAAACTGAAGGTTATCAGAATTGAAGAATGAGCTGCAACAGTAGTATTGTTTTATGAGATCCTTGTTTTCTCTTCCCCTACACAGAGGATTTCATAACCTGCATTTTTCTCTCACCTTCTCACCCTTAAAGTAATTAGAGAAAGAAAGGTAAAGAACTGATCATAGAAGTTTATTTTGATATTTTTCCTTTCAACATATATGGGTCTTATTCAGCCAATATCTTATAGATTTTTTGAGACATATTTCCTGGGCCAACATTAGTTATTAATTTTATATTCTTCTTTCTACTGCCATGGCAGTGATAAATAAGGAACTGGGTGAGTTTCAGGATAGTGAAAAGGATAGGTAGTTTTTTTTACTCCATGTTTTAGCTGAATGTTGGTAATAGTGGAATTGAACTAAAACTAAGTAATTTTAAAAAGACTAGGTTATCTAAACTAAATCCCATCATTAACTTGCATAGTTCCATAGCTGCCTTAAATCAGAGCTAGCTGGTATTGCTCAGAGCAGCTGCTTTCATTCTCCACTGACCCTAAGCCCCATGAGAGGACTTCCAAATTTTAAAAAAGTTTAGACCACATGCCAAGCACTGACATAATTTCATGCTTTTTTTTTTTATTTTTGGGGGTTGAGGTGTAGGTTGCAGGTACTTTGTAGACCGGAGTCCAAGAGAAATGTTATGGTTTGCCAAAGGTTTACCAGCAGTGTCCCTCAGTCACTCATCCTCTCAACTTCCCGCTACAGCCACTGGGCATTCCTGCTGCACATCAGTCCCACAATAGCCATATCTGCCTCAATCTTTTATACAAAGAGTGACAAGTCTTCTTTAGACTGTTTTATTGTAAATTTCTGTGTACATTGTTGTATAGTTTGCACACAACAATATTTCCTTTTCCATATTTCATTGAGAAGTTGAGATGCGTTTTTTCAAATTCTTACACATGCCATCTTTGGGCTGTTTGATGTTTGCTGAAATGTGATAGGAAGTGCTCAAAACACAGGTTTTCAGCAAATGCATCACAAAAGTTTGTAGAGCAATTGTTCTAGGACAAAGCAACTAATTGTGTAAATTATCCACATTTAACAGGTGTAAAGCATTCAGGAATGGGTTATTTGTAATGAGCTACCATATATAGTAATTATGTTTTGTGGAATGAATACAGTTGAATGTGATCTACTGATTGTCTTTGTTCCATGCAAAGAAATTTAAGTACATTTGGAAAATGTAATTAATAATAAATAAATTATTTTAACTGCATAGCATTAATTACAATACAATAAAAAAGAAGTCTAATTCCATTTGGAAGGTGTTGAAGTGATCTTAGCAAATTCATAGGACCCCTAATAAAGGTAAGGGTGTGAAAGGTAGGTCAGAGAGCTCCTTCACAACCTGGAATACTGACTGCATCCAAAGTCATCATTTTGCTTCATGAAAGATATGGAAGGTGAAGGTTCTGAGATTTTAAACATCTTGTCTGGTGGCCTGTGGTCAAAGGTTAATGGGTTGCCAAAACCATTTCCTGAGAAGCTGGAAAAGAGGCTAACTATCTGGGACCTCAGGATTTCCACTGATCTTGAGATGCCTTGGAGCACATTCAGTTTCATAACCAAATCTGTGGGATGTGTATGCTGCTAACAGTGTTCTGTTCCCTTAAGCTTGTCGTGCTGAAACTGTCATCAAGCTTACCAGTAAGGTTTCTTTCTTCCAAATACTCCTCTGGTGATGATATCTCAGGTCACCAACTTTTTTGCGCTCAAGAATACACTCAAATATTTAAAAAAAAAATAATATTTCTGCTGATGGAGACACTTGCATAGGTCATGTTATTGAGATCACTCACATGTTTACCAAATACTGTTTCTCACTGCATAAAGGAGTCTGTAAAAGTCCTGTCAAAGCCATGATGAATACAGCACGCAAACACACAGTTACTGATTTAACTGCCCCTGCTGGAACACAACACATCAGAGGAGCAATGGGAAATATATCTTAAAATAGTAACTTTTTGTCAGTAATGCTACAGTCCGTGTTTAGTTACAAACCGAAGCATCAGAGATTATAGCCTCACTGCCAGACAGTGAAGCACAGTCCTTGAAGGTACTTGGCCAGTCAACCAAGCAATAAAATAACATTTGTTCAAGTAAGAGAAAAAGTCTAATTTTGTTTAAAAGTGTTATTAAACTGTATATGCAGAAAGAAGAAACCCAATTTTAAATACAGTGGCTTTAAATCAGAAGCTGTCCACCCTAATGCCCACATAGTATATATCATTATTTTGCAGCATGCTCAAAGATGAGTTAACAAATGGCAAGTAGAGCCAAAGAAAACAGATTTGGCAAAAAAACCCATTGTGTTGAAAATTGAGATCAAAATAAGATTTTCTTGTCATCTCAAAATGTACCTTTGTGCATGCTGCCTATTATCAAATATGTCTATTTGTGTAGGCTTGTGTGCACCTGCAAGCATCTAAATATTTGTCTGCATATGCACAATACGCAAAATAAGCTGAATAAGCAAGGTGAAATTTTTAAGAAAAATATAATTTTAAAATCACATATTTATCATGAACAATGATATGAGTGCCCTGAAGACTAAGATCTAGGTAGTATAGTTGAAAATTATATTGTTCATGTGTGTTAAAAACATACTGTGGGAGCCAGAACCATTTTTTCCATGTGTATATCTACATATTCCTCTATATCAGTACCTCTATCTATACACTGGGATAGAGGAATATTAGCTTACAATAGATGCATCTAATCAAAATGTGTGTGAATGGTATGTACTATGCACTATCATTTCTTTCTGCAATTAATTTAGAATTCAACGGAATAATATGAAATCTTTTACTACTTAATTAAACTTTTGTAATGCCTGTTTTACCAAGATGAATAAAATGCATAAATTGTATGAGGTGACATCTAATGCACACAAAAAAGAGAAATGTAAAAAATCAGAACAGTGGGTACATTAAACTGATTCTTAATAATTGAAACCAATTTAATCATTTGAGATTATTTTATTCTAGCTGACGTAATACTGTAGCAGTTTTATTCTAATTATAACCTGTTTCATTTTAGTCTGCCTTTCTAGTTAATTATTACAGTCAATTTGTAAAATGACATGGTTCCACATTTGCATAGGTCACTATTAAATAAATGAATAGCTGAAATTACTCTAGCATTGAAGTGTCAACTTTGGTAGAAGTCAAGAGGACTTCAAATGTTCTTCTAACACCCCTTAATGTGTTAATGACCACTATTAAACTGCAATTAAAAGGCCAGAGAAAAAAAATGCACGAAACAGTTAATAGAAAAATAGCAGAGACACAATTAAAACACTTCAGTTTTTGACTGATAGAAAATAAAGGGATATGCTGAAAGAAATATAGTATGAATCTATGCCTAACACGACAGAACTGACAGTTTAATGATAACAAATCATAGGCTGCCTTTTTTTGGAGCATTACACGTCAGCTTGACATTAACATCAGTAGTAAACAAGACAATGTAATGATTTTACCTTGTATTTAAATTGCTACTTATTACAGTACTAAATAATAGCTTTAAATAACTTGGTGTCCAGGCTAGTGATGTACTCTGTTTGCATGAGACAGTACTTAAAGATCTGTTTAAGTTTTTTGTCACCTTAAATAAAGGATATATGTATGTCTTAGCTGTGCAGCCTACCATGTTTGCATCTGAAACCTCTCCTGAATCCATAACACTGTCATTAGGCTTGTTTGCTCAGGAGAGGAATGAGCAGTGATGATCAAGTCCTAACTCAAAGCAGGTCAGACTTTTAGGTATCAAGTGGTGTGTGTAACTCCAAGAAAGAAGCTCAATTAATCAGAGGTATGCCAGGGCTGTCATATTAAACACTCTTACTTCAGAACCATACTTCACTGAGAGATGAACTGAGTATGGGAGCAGTATGTGTGATTCCAAAAGCTAAATTACATTCAACATGAAAATCAACATTATGTCTGAAAATTTAAATACATGCATCAGAAATTTCAAAGTCATCGTTCCCGCAGGAATTAAAATTTGACCTCCAAGTGATAGGTAGTATTTTTTACTACTGTTACATTTTAATCATTCATATAATCTACATCTCTGCAGTCGAGAGGAGTTATGTTTGCCATGGGAAATATGAATTCTTCATTTTCCATTATTATCTGTGTGTTGTGTATGCTCATCCATAAAATTAAATTAGTTTATGGGTTAAATCCTGTTCTTAGTTGCACTGTGTAATACCAGACTTGTTTTACTGATTCAGTGGATATAAGTAATTTCATTAATATTAACAAACTTATTTAAGCTTTCTTATGTTACCTAAAAAAGCATTACTGCTGTCCCTAAAAGTTCATCTGTGATATTGCTTAGACCATTTTAAATAGGCCTTCACTTCTTAGATAATGGATAAATCACCACTGCTCCTTCTTATCATTGTTTCAATTGTACAAAATAGGCAAAAATATACATCAGTGCGTTGACATTTTTTTTCTGCTTACTTCACACAAATAACTCGTAAGCTTTAATGCATTCTTCTATAAATCAGTTTGAAAACAAAACTGAAATTTTTCCCTTTCTCCTTGTGTTTATCTTATTGGGCATGAAATGTACTGTCACAGCCACAAAAATTGGAGACAGATTCAAGAACTATATTGCATGTTCTTATATGAGGACAAAATTATGGTTACAAGTGGCCAGGTTTTAAAGGATATTTAGGCATTTAAAAACATACATAGGTTCCCAATAGGATTTTAAAAGGTTAGATTATTTTGAAAATTCTGCTAGGCACTGGATATATTTCTTTGAAGTTCTCATACATGTGTAAGTTCATACATTGGAGAAAAAAATGCACATAATCAATGAAATAATTGGAATAGATTCAACCAAAACCATTTCATGGGTACCAGAGGTTTTCCTATGCTTGCCTGTTTGTGTCCAGATCAATGCAGCTTCATCTGCTGCTAAAAGTGAGAGATACTATTTTTATTGTATAGCTGCTGCACTAAACTGTCTATTGTTTAAAGCTTCTGTGTTTCAAAATGTCATTTCTTTAAAACATGCAAGGTTCTAGTCTTGCTGAGAACTAAACCACTATTGAATGTGAATGATAAAAATTGAAAAAAGAAAACTATTTTCTCATGTTCAAAAATTGTTTCCTCTTTGCAAAAAACACATATTTTTCTGGGCTCTCTGTATTGCAGAAACTTGCCTTTTAGCACTGCAAAGGATAAGAAATGTAAGTGCACTTTCTTGAGGAACATGTTAATGCAAATAATTTGGCTGGGGACTCGGGCTCACCAGAAATGTATGCGTATGTGATGGTGCTAGATCACTTTTATAGGTTCAGTACTTACCCTGCTCTTGCCAGTGTCCTCTGAAGTGTTTCCCTTAGCCCCTGCCCAGCACAGAGGAAAGCCCGACAAGCCCTGTGCTGGTTCTTGCTGCTTGTTGAGCCAAACACAGAGCAGTTTACACCTGGGCTGATGCAGACAGGCAGAGAGGCACAGGTGCTGTCCTTGGGGTGCTTTACACAAACCTGATCCCTGGCCCTGGCTCTCAGAGGAGTGCTCAGCCTGTGAGGCTAAAACAAGGATGTGTGCAATTGCCCAGACAGCATCATGTTCCTTTAGGTACCACCACTGGCCAGACCAGGGCAAAAGAAAGAAGCAAGTTTATGTTAAAGCACAGAGGGAATGTTATCACTCCACAAAGGGGATGCTAAACTTAGGTAAAAGAAGAATAGTGTATACCATCAGGAGATCTATAACAAAAAGTACAGTAAAATTTAGGAAGCATAAGAAAGAATTAGCACAGTTTGGGCATTCTTCAGGAAATAACTTAATAACTAAAGCACAGAAACAGACATGCAGAGAAATAACTCCAGAAAAGGAAGAGGATTAAATCATACCAAGCTTAGGTTTTCCTTTAAAATTTTGTTCAAAACCAAAGTGACTTTAATTATCTAAATACTCTGGTTAACCCTTGATATTAGTTAACATTTCTGAACAGGTAGTTTTTTAACTCATTTTGGACACACGACAAACCAGTGCTAGTAAGCACACATAAGTGACAATTTGGTGACAAAAAATGTGGTTTTTATGTTTTGGGGAAAAAAATATGGACCTACAAAACACTTTAAATGTGTCTGGATATTTTCAGTTTGCTTTTAGTTTTCAAAAGTGTTTTGTAAAAATGAAACCAAACCAATCTTGCAAAACACCCATCCCATCTAGTAATTGCTTTGAAAATATTTTGGTTGACTTTTATGGTCATATTGTTAAGGAGGAACTTGATGTGGAACTGAAGATACATATATGTAGGTGTTTTTAACTGTAAAGTTGAGAAAAATGTAGATCTATTTAAAGCAGGAGTGACAGTTGCTGAGCATTGTGATGTATCACCTTGACATGAACTGAATGAGTTAGATTAGTGACTGACACTAGCAATGTCAGAATTTACATTGCAGCACACACAAACTCTGTGGAAATATACTATTAGCACTTGGAGTAAGCAGTGATGAGTTATGAGATAAAAATTGACAGTGTCAATAGTCATATGCCCTCACAGTCAAGAACAATGGACTTGTGTATGTGTTGTAGTATGTAGTATGTGTTTGGATGCTAATAAGTGTATATATCTGTCTGAAATATATCTATAGTATCTTTAATTACACCAAATTTCAAGAAGCAACAATCCAACATCATAGATAAGAAAGGGAATCTCAGTAAGGTCTTCTTAAACCCTCTGGAGTTTGATTTATTCTCTAGGTATGTTCACCTCTGCACACAGTGTTGGCAGGAACTGCTTGCTCTTTTTTGCTCCCCAGAAACTCATGGAACATGCACAGCTATACACAGGTAAAAGAAAAACACTCTTTTAGGAGGAGTTCTTTTCCAAGCACTGTTTTTCTTGTTTGGAGTCAGAACAATAGTAAATTTTGCAGATACAATGGGAAGGAGATACATACTTACTGTAACATATCATGCCCTAGCTATATAAAGAGTATCACAATTGAATGGTTAATCCAGCTTGATAAAATTTGTTGCCAGCCATTATTTTCTGAAATCTGTTGATCAGGTGACTCAAGGAATGGGGTCCAAAATCCCCATCACTTTAAGGTGCACCAGTAGCACTGCAGATCACCCTGTCTCTGGCAGATTGAGGACTGTGGATATCTGGCTCAGGTGCTGTGAGTGCATCCAACAGCTGCACCTCTGGGTCAGCCCTCACATGCCCAGAAGTATTTGGGGACTTACACTTAGCAGGGAGCAGGGAATTCCTTAATATTGATGACCATACAACATACTGGTGAGCGAGAAGCTCTTTAAAGTTCCTCTTGTGATGGAGAAACCTGTTACTGGTGGCATATGCCTTTTCCTCAGTTTCTCTCTGAAATCACTTTGACAGTCTCAGATTAAAGTCAGTACTAACTCTGAATAGCTACTGAAATGTCATAAGGATGAAAACTACAGTAATGTCTCCGTGGAAAGATTATTATTAAATTTTGCCCTTTCTCTCTAACAATATTTGTAATATCTTGACATGAAGTGGATAGAATGGCAGATTATTGGCTGCCACTAGCAGTGTCAAAAATAATGCTATTTTGAATCAAGAAATTATGTATTTTAGAGTTCACTAGCATATATACAGAGAAATACAAAATTGGCAAGAAGCTGTGCTTTCATCTTCAGCAGCCTGGAGTGGAGTCCTGAATATCTTCTCCTGGTCCACCAAACACTCCCACAGCAACCTTAGAGTGCCACAGGCATATGGTGGGCAGGCTTTAAAGATTAATTCTTCTCTATTTATTAAAAAAGAATTTTACACAACTTTGGTGCCATCTAAAATTAGTAATTAAAATAGGAAAATGGTGGTGTTTCGTTGCTGTGGAGAGCAGGAAGACAAAACCTTTATAAAAAATGGAAGCTGAAAATGTCAGAAAAAAATAAAAACAAATATAGTAAAATAATAAAGAGTAATTGTAGTTCCCATATGGAAGGAGAGCAACAGCAATGTCTCATTTAGATTTCTATTTCCACTTTTTGAGAGTACATTAAATAATGGGCATCTGTATGTTGTATCTGCTGTGATTTTCTTAATTTTCCTTCTTTTTGTTGCTGCATAAAACAAAGTTACTAGAATGATTTATGTGTCAGGTTTATATTTCTATTTTTTCTAATGGAGCAATTTTATTTTAAAAGGTAAAACATAATTTTTAACCTACCAGTGACATCATTCTCCACATTGGATCAATTATCTGTGCACTGAATAAAGTTTAATTGAACCCTTTTAAATCTGTGCAGCTGTTGTGCAGTGAAATAGGCAGGTGGATTATCTCATTAGTATTAATCTAAATGTTTTGTGGTCTCTGCACATTTTAATGTGTGTGGTGTATATATTTGGTAATAATTCCTTAGTTGTTAAAAATAAGTGCTACAAGAAAACTTTGATAATAATTTATGTAATATTTGGTTCTTAAACAGGATGAATTAAGGGCATTAAAATGATGAGTGGATCCACAAAACCTATTCCAGCAGACAGAATGAATGAAAGTATTAGTTTGAAAACTTCTGACCTATTTTAATTTTATTTTAGGAGTGCTCTGTTTTATGCATTGATGTTACTATCAGGATTTTAGCTGGTTTTCCTTCCAATCAGCTTAGCTAACTTAAATCCTTTTTTAAGGTTCACCAGCATCAAACACTTCTACCTCATCTTCCAGGAATCTATTTTCAAAAAATATTATTTGTTCCTAGCACCAAATTCTGACACTGCTTACACAAGTGATTCGGGAATAAAGCTGAGAAAATGGGCCAGGACCACAGCATGTATAGAATGCTGTAAAGCACCAGAGTGGTATTAGCTTGGCTATCTGAGAATGTAGCCCGAGATACTCAGATCTGAGGGTGGAGGATCTGTGGGAGCCCTGCCTGGGGACAGCGTGTCTCTGAGCTGCCCCTGAACCTGCTGGATGCTAATGTCAGGTAGCACTGAGGCTGCCCAGTGAGAAGCTGGCCCGGTGAATGTATCCAGGATTTAAAGGTCAGTTTTGTGCGTTTGCTCAAGCCCAATAAAGAGAGCAGGAGGGGATGGCTCACACTGCTGCCAGAGGGTCCCTCCGTGGCACTGAGCTGAGTCCAGCACTATCAGCTCCCAGGGGAAAGGGGTAAAGCTGCTCCCACGCACTGAGAGAGCTTGCTTGGGCTTCCCTTGGAGAATTCATGGCCTTACATTTAGTACAGTATACTGCCATATTTCAAATTGGCTGATTTAAAAATTGTTATATTTTTTCCTCCTTTTTCAACTTTGATTTGTACCAGAAACTTTCAGAGTTAAAACAGTGTTACAATAAAATGTTATTTTCATTGTCCTGATCCATCTTTTAAATTTCATTCTAATCTCAGAAGGGTTAAGCAAGAAATGCATAATGTTCAAGTGTAAGGGTACGCTTGAGAGGGGGCTGTGGAGAAAATACAGGAATGCCACCTTGCCAACAAGCTATGCTGCTACATTTTACAATCTCCCAACAGCTGACTGCAGAAGCTACTTCAGATCCAGCTCAGTTGTACAGCCCGGGGGATTAGTGAAAGAGACCACCCTGGAGGTTGTTAAATAGAAAAAATAGTGTGTCTGCCAGCTGGGGGCCGATTGATTGCTGCTTGTGTGTGTAAGGCAGTGATGAGGGGGAGGTGGAGAGGTGATGGGATTTGCTCCTGAACAGTTGGTTTTGTGAAGGACTCTCGCTGCCTCAAAGCTGGTGAGGCCCTTGCAATTGTCCTATAGCTTGTCCCTGAGTGGCTGCTAGATTTTCTTGCTGGAAAAATTTATGGATGTATCATAGTCCTGAAGAAAATATCATTATTAGCAGTGAAGCAGCTTCTTTCTGCCTGGAATTGAGCACCTTCCCAACACGCTGCATTTGGCTGCAAAGAGGATAAAACCCTGCAAGAACTATAAGACTGTAAGGTCCTTCTCCTCATGTGAGAAGGATTGCAACAAGAGCTTAAGGATTTCATTAAGTATTGTAAAATGGTGCATAGCACTATTTTGTTCCAGGAAAATAAGATTCTTTGCAGATGATTTGTGGAAATCATCTCTCTTTCTGGCCCTGAGGAAATTCAGCAGATAAAGCAGTGTATTTTTCAGTCTTTCTAATCTACAGTTTTGTTTATAGAACCTAAATTAAATCTCTACACGCAAATGAAATGGCTTCGTTATTGCTGCAGGCAGAGGTTAGCAACTGTGGTCTGTCTTACCCTACATGTAAACACGAATTAAAAATTTTGTACATGTTTATCTAAATGCAGGGCATTTATCTGAAGTGATAAACTGTTATCTCTTTTTTGATTAAACTCAATTCACTTCTTTCTTATACTGCTGCAAAAACTGTCAGCATTATTTGCCCAATCAGGGAACATGAGATACCTAAACTATCTGTGATGCTGAAATTTCATATATTATTTTTGCTTTGTTTTCTGTCTTTTGATTTCTAATCTATGTCAGAGTAGTTGATTTTACCAATGGCTGCATAGTTTTGCTAATACTCTTTTGAGGAAGATTTTTGCCAGAGGTATTTTGACAGCCCTGCTAAGGCAGCTCCACCAGTGATACTTTGCCCAGGGTCTTGATGAAGTGATCAAGGAGTTCCAGAACATTTCCATTTTTAGCCAAATCTTTGACTGTTTTGCCTCATCACAGTCTGCTCACCAAGATCTTGTACATTGGGTACCAGGATAATTTTGGCCGCACATCAGTGATTTTAAAGAGAGGAAAAAATGCTGTAAGGAAAGTTTTACTCTGTTGCAGTAAGGTTGACATGAATCATTGCTGCTGCTGCTTTGTGTTCCTGTCAACCTATTGTAAACAGGCACCCTCAGAGATGGAAAGTGCTTTTTGAAGATAGAATTCAGGAAAAAAATAATTTTGAATTCGTACTATCTCTAATATTTCCAAGGGAGCAAGGCTTGATCAGAACTGTGAATAAGCACCAAGTTTCCCTGACTGCAGGGCAACTATGTAAGTGAAGTTTTTGGTCTCCATTTTCAAAGTATCTTCCCATATTTCCAGGCAGTCTTTGCAGAAAATAATTCTGACATGGATCTGCATTTATCTGCAGAATACACATTTTCCACAGCAGCAGTTACTGAATGTGGGGCCTAGTGGAAGACACCTTCATCCACAGGATTACTTTGGTGCTGTTAAGATCCCCCATTGTTTGTACCAAGTTCTCAAAAATGTTCTGAGATGCTGAAATTCCCTATTTCAGAAAAGGAGTCTACCACAATGGCCTTTGTAGTGAGACAGTCTGATAGCAGCTTAATTTCTCTGCTTCTGTATTATTTGTAGTGCCTGGGTGATTTTTGGCCTTGTGACGTTTGCTGCTTTTATGTCTGTTGGGCAAGACATTATCCACTGACCTATATTAATAATAAGAGTGGTTCATGCTTGAGATATGTTAAGCCTGGTCTTGTCAATCCTTTACCTTTTGGTCCCCTACCAATGCAGAGCAGGCTTCCTCTGCTGGAGGATGAGGTGAGCCCTTTCTGCACCAGACTGCTCCCCAAAGCCCTCTTCTGCCTCTCACTTCTTTAGTCCTCCCTGCCCTTTTGCCCCAGTTAAGCAGCCCCAGCTGCTGGTTCTCTGTTTGTCTTTGCAGACAAGTATCTGTCTCTTATCTTCATGCATCACTTGGCCATCTGTATGTTCTTCATCCCCTGTGGCTGGTGAGGTACATGGTGAATCCACACATCCAGACTCATAGGAGTTGTGACCACTTCTAGTAATAGTATGTGAAAAGGAATCAGTATCATTAGAACACTAGTTAATTTGGTATTACTGTAATGGAGAAGTTCAGTAAGAGTAAGCTTCTTTTACATAGTACAGAAAAATAAAATCTTACTGTGAAATCCAGTGATATTTTAAAATTGTATTGGTATTTTAGAGCTGCCCAGTTCCAAAATATATGGAGTGTCTATTTTTGCATATTAAAAGGCAATTTTGTGCAGTACAAAGAGCTGTTTGAGGATGGTGAAATGGCTATAGGTTGCCAAAATCTGCAGCTGGATGTCACATTCTGGAAAGATATCAGCAGGGAATTGAAAAATCCAGTTCCATACAGTCCACCAGCCATCTGATTTTAGTTTCTTCATATTTGTGCACATGTTCTTGTTTATTGCATAATGAAAACTTGACACATGTAAACATACTAAGTTAAGTGGGATTTGAAGGTGGGCTTTAGCTGAAGAAATCCTATAAAAATGTCTAAACTAATTTTTTCTTTCAGACCACAAGGTTTTAGAGAGATCAACTTTCTATGTGGCAGCTGGGCTCCCTGCAGTGCTGTATTTTATTATATGTTTTATAGCATGTAGCTTCTAGGTTTAAAAACAAAACACACTATTCACTTCCTGAACAGACCTGAAACTGAATTAGGAAAATACTTGCAATACATATAAATTGGGAGAGAAGGTAACACTTTATGTGATATGCTTCTTATTCTCCAAAGGCCATAGGAGCACAAACACAAATACAATTTGGCATGGGTGAGGTAAGGAAGGGTTTCTTTCAGCTGTATTCCACTGGGAAACCCTTTTCTCTCTTCTGAGGTGACACTGAGGGACTGGTGTACTCACCACAGCCTAGATGGTCCTTTAATTCCTACACTCCGGCTGTTTCCATCTTGTTCCATCCTCTCAAGGCTCCCAGGCTGCTTACCTTGCTGCCCCTGTGTTGGCTTAAACCCTTACTTTTGGTCTTCAAACATTGCTATATGACACCAACTTTACTTTTGACCATGTCTGCCTTCACAGAATCACAGAGAATCATAAAATATCCTGGGCCGGAAGGGACCCACAAGGATCCTTGCCCTTCATAAGACCACCGCAAGAATACCATCTTGTGGCTGAGAACATTTTCTAAATGCTCCTTGAACTCTGGCAGACTTGGTGCCATCATCAATTCCCTGGGGAGTCTGTTCCAGTGCCCCGGCACCTTCTGGGTAAAATACCTTTGCCTAATATTCAAAATAAATCTTTCCTGACACAGCTTCATGCCGTTCCCTTGGGTCCTGGTAACCAGAGAGGAAAAAGAAAAAAAATTATGCACCCATTTATTTTTTTTCCTTTATTTCCCAATCTCTCTACAGTGTGTTATACTAAATGGAAACTACTGATTTCAGCATTTAGACTAACAACATACAGAATGATGCACTCCACATACTTCCAGATTTCTGGTGGTCTACAAAATGCACAACTTGGCTTAAAATAGCTAGGAAGGGTACCATACTTAAAATACTTACCATACTTATAATACCTAGCAGGGGGAAGACAGTTGAGAGAGTTCCACTGAAAATACTACACCTGAAAACTCAAACTATGTAATATCTCACAGTCTTACCAGCAACATGGGTAGCGTTTACAGTTAACTAAGTATATATCCATAACTGATGTACTAATGATTTGAATAAAAGATTTTCTAAGCAAATTTTCTTTCAACAAAGAAAATTCAATGAAATCCAGTAGGGAACTTGAACTATATTTGTTGAATTTGCTTATATACCTATGGAAAATTGAGATGAAATCAGGAAATCAGAGGATTTCCAAGGTGGAAACTCCTTTGGGCAAGTGATGGTGCTGGCAACCCCCAGCACTACCAGAAGCAACTTTTGGAGTTGCCCTTCAAAAGGGGTTTGCTGATCAGACAGGCATTCAAGACAGACTGGACTTCTTAATTCAGCTTCTTCCAGGGGCCTTCCTTGAAGCCCTTGCTACAAACTGAAGTTTGTCTTCCCTTTCTTTTCATTCCCAATGGAAAAAACAGAAGGAAAGTGTACCCCTTGAGTGAACCCCTGGGTTACTGTGTCAGACTGGCCCAGGAATGTGTAATCTGCACTTCTCCATCTTCACCTCACTGTACTTCTAAATTTGAGTCCTGAATGGGTCACATAAAGTGAAACAGAGTTTGGAGATTTACTGTAATCACATGCTGACATTTTCCCACATCACTAACCTATCACATGATTTAGCAGGATTGTCAGCTCCTGCATGAAGGAGGATCAGGACAGAAATAGCAAGGGTGTTGTAAGATGTCGTGGAGGCCTTCTGACAGCACAGTGTGGGAAGCTTGCACGTTATTTGCTGCAGTCCCATCTTTTAGAAAAGCTCCCGAGGCTGTCATTTTGATATTAGCAAAAAAAGTAATTTACACTTTAAAAGACACCCAAACCCATAAATCTTAAAAGACACTTCTGTTTTGAGCCTGAAAAAATAAAAAGTTTTAGGCCTAGTTTATAAAATGTTCACAGAGTCTCCAACTTTAAAGTGGAAAAGTCAAAATTAAGTTTTCTGGTAAAAGTATGGTTTTTGACATTCATAAGCACTTTTCTCTCTCTCCATTCATAAAATCAAAGCTATGGAGCACTTCAGAAGCCAGAATATTTTAACAAAACATTATAGAGATATTTACTCTAATCCTCTTGCTTTCTTTCCTTCTCTCTTCCATCTCTCTCTTGCATTCTGTCTTTCTCACTCTATACATCTTCCTGTTACAAAGTCATGCCTGTGACATGAAGCTGTTCTTCCACTGCCAGTAAAGTGACAGTAAAGGTAATGGGAGCCTTTTTTCATAAAAAAAATCCAGTCCTATCTCACGTCATTTGCTCTTCTAACCCTAAGTACCGAAGCAAACCAGGGACAATCAGAGTGGGAGGAGAGAACTGAACATGAACGAATTTGATGATGCTATGGTAGAACAGAACGTCAGATTAAAAAAATAAATTAATAAATAAAATGCTTTCTCTTAGTTTTGCTTTAGACACTGAGAACATCAAAGACAAAGGTACTTTTGATTTTGCATTTTTTTTCATTCATTAATTTTCAGAGAGTTTGAGAAACTGTGCTTACATCTTCTGGGGTTTGTTAAGACATTTGCATTTGTACTGTAATGCAGCCAGACTCTAAAGAGATTGGCACTCTCTTTCATGGTCTCACTGAAAAGGCTCTGGTAGGAAGGCAGATGTTGGTCTCCATGATACAGAGTGTGACAAAATTGCTGAGGTAATAATGCAACATATCAGTGTTTAAAAAAGAAAAAAAATAAGTGTATTGCCAAAAGAAGTATAGATTTAATGATCAGTAGCAAAGAAGGGTGGTGAAAACAGCAGAGAGAGAATATCATTCTGGCTGGTGTTTTTGGAGAGACAGGGATTCATAGCAGTTTGCCACAGTCCTCCCTGGTAACACCCTTTGTGAATCCTCAGGCTGCAAGATAATTGCTCTCTTGGAAACATCATTTTTGTTTTCCATTTTGAGCAGCTCACATAACCTTCTGTCCAGCCTGGATATTTTTCTAACATTCCTGTTCTCAGTAACAAATTCATATCCATGCTTCCCAGGTGGAAAAAACTGGGTATCTTCTTTTGTAAGCCATGTTGCAGAATCTCTTTCAAATGTCTTGCTTCCCTCCTTGACTAAGACACTTGGTCTCAAGTTTTGCCTTCATTCTCAACTGTCCACCAAGAACAAGCAGATAAGTTATTTTGACAAGGGTCACATTAGTCTGTTTTGAGCGATTTGTAGTCTGCAGGTAACTGCTCAGAGATGAAGAAATTAAAGCACCATCCCAGGCTTAGGATTCTCATCAGGCAGATCTTGAAGCAATTTTAAACACCCAGGCAGAATTCACAAGGATGTTAAGATAGAAAAACAAAACTATCATAAACAAGAGCAGACAGAGAAATAGAGAAATGAATCTGAAAGCTTTTCTGTTGTGGTACCTGCTGTAATGCACTGGCTGCTTCCTCCTTCTGCATTTTTCCTCCAGCAGAAGAATGGCTGCTCAGTGCAACCAGCAGCTCTGTCAGCTCAAGGCACTCACTGGTGCAGCGGCAATCCAGCCAAGTAAACTGGCTCTGTTCATTTAAAAGGCAAATGAAAATCCCATACAATTTTGTGGTCATTAACAACATTTCCTAACACTAACTCAGTCTTGTGCTTTGGGATGCAAACTGATTCCTACAAGGCTAGGGAAATAATTTTGGTTTTTTATTGGTTGGATGTATGCATTATTATTGTTTTGTTGTTTATTTAATCCCTCATTTCACTACTACAGTAGGATACACAACTTGATGGACTTATGGTGTGATTCAGTACAGAAAATCCTATATTATCATGTAATTAGAATTAATTTTTTAAATTTTGTTCTCCTTTCTTACTTTCAGGATATTAGAATTCTCTTCTTTTTTACTCTTAATCCTCTCAATCCTCTTTTTCAAACTCAACACTCCCTGAAACCTTTCTGTCCTGTTTCCTTCTTACCCCGTTGTTATTTCCCTGCTTTGTTCTCCTTTTCAGTTATCCTATTCTTTCCACATAATTCTTTCACCCTTGTTTCACTTCGTTCTCTCTTCTGCTGGCCAGTGAGAAGGAGCCTGACAGAACAGGCAAAGCACTGAATCCCTGAAACACATATCCAAGCTCATTTCCACGTGTAATATATTTCCCCCTATATTTTAGATGTTTACATTTAAAGTCACATTTCAGTGCCTTATTTTTTTTTTAATTTTATTTTTTGTTGTTGTTGTTGTGACGAGCTCCAGGCAGATATTTTGTATTAGTGTCTTATATACTAGGAAAGAGAAGACTGTCTAAAACTCTCTTCCTGGCTTTGACATGGGTCTTCCTCTGACATGGGTGTCAGCAGTAACCTGGAAGCAGGATATTTCAGGATTTATCTGCAAAAATCCTCCATCAGCATTGTTAACTTCCTTCCTCCCTCACATACCAACACTCAAATGAGAGTCATAGCACATGAAACTACTTTCAACTTGCCTTTTAACCCTATTCCTCATTCGGTAGTTCAGTCTCTTCTTCTAGTGTGCATCTCCTTACACATTGGAGACAGAGGAGGGAGAGAATAGATTTTAGTTTTTAATCTCATTTTTTGTGATTTTTGCTGTGGGAGAGTGTAAATGACTATTTTATATTTTCTTGTCTCGTCAAATCCCCTCTTAGCTGGCGTATTTCTTCATTGTCCAAAAGATGAGAGATCTCCCTTGCACAGAGGGAAGGCAGCTTTTCTGATATTAATTACATTTTATTGTGTAAGACATTATACTGTATCAGCCTGTACAGCTTGTGCAATGGATACTGTGATGGGGGAAGAGTTGGGTTGCTGTGTATACCTAGATTTCTACTTTTAGGCAAGAACATCAAAGCCAAGCCTTATGGTCCAGGTTTTCCACTGTAAAGTGGCAATCTCTCTGAGTGGCATTAATTCAGGACACAACCTCTTGAAGCTGTAGCTGCTTTTTAGGGTTTTCTACAGAGGCACTGGTCAGGTAACACACGTATAATGGTGTATCTGCAGCCCAAGCTACCTTTCCTCTGATACAGCATCTGCCCAATTTGGCATGTCTACATTAGTATAAATTTCGAGATTTTTTGTGTCTGTCTGCATTCAAATTTGCTCTCCCATTTATTTTCCTCTTTTCTGTGCGCATTTCCTTATGTGTTAATTTGCTTTGCCATAAGGCAAAAAGGGGCACTTGTTGACCTAAAATTTCAATAATATTTTAGCATCCTTTCCATGAAAATGTTCTGTTTCAGCTAAAATGTCTGTTCTGTTTCAGAACAGAAACACTTGGCAAAAGCTCTTTCACAACTTCAGGGGGGTCAGGGTTTGAATTGCACTAGACTCAGTCAGTAGTCCACTCCAAAGAACTTTACCTAACAACAGGAATTGCAAATTCACATATGTGGCCATAAAGGTAAAAGAACCTGTTATACTGAAATAGAGTGGTTACAACTCTGCAGACAATTCTGGGACTCCTGTGCTGACACCTTTAATAAATTTGTCCCATAGTGTTAGACTGAACTAATAGTCATTTTAGATAGCATCTATCATGGCTGGAGAGAATGATGAACTTGATAACCTCTTGGGGTATTTTCCAGTCTCATTCTCTTGATTCTGTATGTGTTCTCTTAAACTAACACCTTTTTAAAATAAATCTACTGTAGTAGAATTGGTAGGAAATACTTTAAACATATATTTAAAGTAACTGCTGGTGAATTCACATTCCTTAGACCTATCTTCCCTTGATATAAGGAACAATGGAGGAAACCATTAATAATGAGATGATAACACTGTGCAGTATCTAGGTTCTGTGGTATGTATGACCAGCTATGTAAGAACCTCCAAGCACTCTCTAAGGCAAACTACCAGCTGGTACTGTGGAAAGACTGCATTTTTTTGTAAAGCCTCTCACAAATAAAATAAAAAATAAAGAATGAGTTGGAGATTGTATGAAGGACAGTGCAGCTGTCTGCAGAACCTTTAACTTGCTCCCGAGTGATTTATATATATTTCATGTATT
>NC_086197.1:79046307-79048807 GCF_035770615.1 Melospiza melodia melodia
TACTGTTTATTTCAAAACAACCTTAGTAAAAAGTTGGGAATGTATATTTTATCATATTTTGTTTTTCCGGTGCAAGATATTTAAAAAATATTATTGATAAGTTTCATTTGTTTTCTGGTCTGTTTTCTATTGAAAGAGCATGTTTAAAAACTGTGCCAAAGCCAGAAACAACACTAAATGAAGAGGGGGCGGGGTGCAGGGTGGGGGAGGGTGGGGAAAAAGAAGCAGGGGGAAAAAAGCCACTTAAATTCTGTAAAGTACAGTATTTCATTTGGATTGATTTGAAAGACCAGAAACACAATTCGTTTTTATTAAAACAGCCTTATGACACAAAACAAGTATACCTTTAGAAATGTTTTATTGGAAAATGTTGCATGTTATATGAAATAAATTAAACTACTGTACAACATTAAAACAGATCCACACACTATGTCTAATGAATTCCATATTCTTTCTTGAAGCTTTCAATGTTAATCACAAAATTCCATATAATTTTTTTATGTACTCAACTAGCAAGTGACTGACCTCTAAAAGTCACTAGTTGGGTAATAAATTTTATAAATCAGACCTATTATAATGAAGTATTTTAAAAACCATTTCATCTTTGCCTGGCTTATTCAAAATTTGACTTATTTTGAACAACAAATGCTAATTGTGCTCGATTAGAATGGATGTTTAAGGACTTCAATGTTAATTTCTTATTTATACAGAATACTCATTAAAAATGAAGGGAAGCTTTTCCTGCAACTATTTTTCATTAAAATAAGAAAATCCATTTGAAAGCATCCTCATACCCCTGCCCATACTGCAGAATTCACTTGTTTTGGCAGTTTGACCTCTTTTATTTCCTTCAAATGTCTCTACAAGGCCTACTTTGACCTCTTAAAGAAGCTGGACAATTAACACTGGTGATACTGAAGACAGGTACAGGTCATATAAGCTTATTTAAATAATAAGCATTTAGGAAAAAAAAATTAAAATATCAGACCTGTAAAAGTGTATTTCTATAGTTAAAGTAGCCAAAGATTTGTCCCTAACCTGTCTGACTCATTTGAGCCATCCTGTCAAAAGGAATATTTCACGTAAATCCCAGTGGAACTTTCAATATTTTCTGAGGATTGCAAATATATCAAGGCAGGGACAGCATTTTACAAATTTACATGATCTTATAAATCTCCATTTAGAAAATGCTCTCAGAACAATAATGATAACAATAATAAAAGGGAAAAAAATCTAAGAATAATGTAAAGCTTCCCGTAGCGCATGAGACTGTCGCAGCTGTCTCACATCTGGAGTTAGTTGAGAGCAGGCAGGCAAGCTCTCAGGGCCACCGTGGAGGAGAGGATCAGGAGTGGGGACGCAAAACCAGGGTGCAGGCCAGGCTGCAGAGGGCCAGCACCAGAAACGGGGGGGGAGAGCCTGTGCAGATGAGCATCTCATGGCTGTGAGCCATCAGGAGGAGCGGCCAGCTGGGTGGGCAAAAGGGCGAGCAGCATCTCTCTGGTCTGTCCAGGCATGACCATCTCCCCTCTGTATGTCCCCTCTGCGTTTCACCTGCGTAAAGGCTGATTAATCTGCATTTACACATGTGAATTTGGAGCCCAGAAGAATCGCCCCAATAACCAGCAATTCTCTGAACCTGCTGCAGAGATAGCAAAGGTTGATTTGCCAAAGTAGAGAAGTTCTGATTTCTTCATGGCATCTCTCAGTGAAAGGGATTACATATGTCTTGGTATGTTGATGGGAAGTGTTTCAGAGATGTCAGATGCAACTTTAATATTTTAAATTTTTGGTTTGGCTTGCTTTGTTGTTCTTTGTCACTTGGTCAGCTCAACCTTAAAAAGAAGAAAATTCGTAGGTGTGCACATGTTCATAAGTGTGAAGTTGTTTGATATATAAAATCAAATGTTGTGTTCCAGTTGGAACATCAGTTAAATTGATTGAAAAAAATGTAGCACAAAAGTAATTTCTATTCCTTGGATCTTATTGTCAGCAGCACAGCAAAATTAAAGCACTAGAGCCACCTTCTGACTGCACTGAAATTGTTGCATGCTGATAATGGTGCCAGCATTAGTACGTTCAATGGAAGGAGCACGGAACATATATTTCTGTTCTTTGTGGATGGCCTGCCTCAACAAATACTGCATTTTGCTATAAATGTGGGTGGGTTTTTTTCTTTTATTTATGTGGAGCATTGTTACCTCTGTAAACATTTCACATCATGCTTGTGGTTAGCTCCCTTCATCAAGTTATAAAAGGAAATTTAATGGTGCACAGTTCTACAGGAAAAGCTGTGCATAGTACTTATTCCATTAGGGAGGAACTCCCAAGTTCTCAAACTAAAGTACACAAACAACAGCCAGGATAAGATTCAGTCCAATTTTCTAAACAGGGAGAGAAAATAAAAAATCCACCCCAACAATAAATATTTTGGCTGATATTTTACTCTGAATTCTCTGTGTATGAAGTAACAATAAACCCTAACTGAAATAAAGACAGT